>NW_007231697.1:156534-172543 GCF_000164805.1 Carlito syrichta | reverse complement strand
TGGGCTCCGGCGATCCTTCTGCCTCAGCCTTCCTAGTAGCCGGAATTACAGGTGCGCGCTACCACGCCCGGCTAATTTTTTTTTGAGGCTGAGGTGAGTGGATTGCCTGAGCCCGCGGGTTCATGACCCGCCTGGGCAGGCGAGGCCTCATCTCTACAATAAATAATAAAAAAAAAAACAACACTATAAATATTTGCTCCAATTAACAGAGTTAAATAACTTTGCTTTTACCATGCAGACAAAACTGCAGTGGCTCTCATAGACACTAGAGGGTGGTGTGCAGACAGCCTGTGTTCTGCCAAGAACAAACACTTGGTGCAGAACTTAAAATGCCTCTCCCAAAGTTTGCTGAGCTTTCAGGGTGAAAACTATTGTGAATGAGCCTGATGGTGAAACTAGTCAGGCCACTCATTATTCCTCAAGTGTTAACATACTGGCTTATGCAGTATTCAAACCATCTAGTGCAAGGCCTTTTTTTCTAACATAGGTGCAGTGTAGTTTAAAAAAAATTTACAATCATTAGCAGTTTTATTAATACTATGTCAGTTTTGTAAAAATGTACATTATATCTTTTGACAGGTTGGATTTTGGAGAAAGAACATTCTAAATGATAGTGCCTTTTAATTTAGTATAAAAACAACAATATTGAAAGTATTGAATGTATTATATTGTATATATTTCTCTACTTGGGATACAGCTGTTTTATATGGTTAACTTGTTATTTAAAAGATAACAGCCTTGATCTTTTGGAGACTTTTACCATAAATAAAAAAGACTTACAATAAAACAAAATAAAATGTATCTCCCTGGTCCAAAGCAGTGACTCATCCTACAATACCAGTTCTCTGGGAGGCAGGGATTACTTGAGCCCAGCCTGGGCAACATAGTGAGAACTCTTCTCTACAAAAAATTAGTCAGGCCCTTACAACTCAGGTTTCTCTCCCTCTTCCCCTCTTTGTAGGAGACATACCTTCTGAGCACAAGACCATTTTTTTTTTTGAGTTGGAGTCTCACTCCATCGCCCCAGACTGGAGTGCAGTGGCCACTCCCAGCCACCGCAGCCTCGACCTGCTGGGCTCCGGCGATCCTTCCGCCTCAGCCTTCCAAGTAGCCGGAATTACAGGCATGTGCTACCACGCCCGGCTGATTTTTTTTTTGATTTATTGTAGAGATGAGGTCTCGCTGCCCAGGCGGGTCTCGAACCCGCGGGCTCAGGCAATTCACTCACCTCAGCCTCCCAAAGGTGCAGGATTACAGGCTGAGCCACTGAGCCCGGCTTGCACAAGACCATTTTAAGATCAGCCCATGTTTGTAAATACTGCCCTAAGCGCAGCTATGGAGCCCACAGTATTTTAGAAAAGTTATTACAGCATGGTTACCAAAAATCCTTGCTTTTCACTTGTGGTCCCTGGGTATGATGTTGGCTACATACCCTGTTCAGGTAGTCTCCTCTTCTGTCTCGGATTTCAGTGGTGATTCCTTCCTTCCTTCCTTCCTTCCTTCCTGTCGGGTGTCACTCTGTGGCCCAGGCTGCAGTGCAGTGGCACACTCATGGCCACCACAGCCTCAATCTGCTGGGCTCAGGCGATCCTTTCACCTCAGCCTTCCAAGTAGCTGGGACTACAGGCATGCACCACCATGCCTGGCTAATTTTTTGATTTATTGTAGAGACAAGTTGCCCAGGCTGATCTTGAACCCATGGGCTCAGGCAATCCTCTTGCCACCACCTCCCAAAGTGTTGGGATTACAGGGGTGAGCCTCTGTGCCCGGTGGTAACACTCTTTCATTTATCCTGTTTTTCATCTCTCAAAGTTTCTTACCTCCTCTAAGATCCCAAACTTCCACTTTTAAAGGTTTTATCATCTCAGGTATAGTTAAGTTTTCCTAAACAGAATTTCAATTCTTCCTATGAGTGATAGTAGCAAGAGGGTAAAGAAAAGTGAAGTAACTCTACTGTAGTTATGATCAGTTTTCCAGTATTTTTCACTTCAAGTCAGAAACACATTTCTAAATCACATACATATTCTCTTTTCTATCTGCTTCGGCTCTTCCCACCAGCCCACCCACCCCTTGAAGTAACTCATGGAAATACTTCAAGAAGTACTCCCTGTGGGAATGTGGAATCACCTCAGGTACCTCTCACACACTAACTTGCCTTTCCTAAATATATTTTCTTAAACTAGCCTGAATATATATTTCGTAAATATATCTTCACTGGCCCCCTTTCTTCTACTTCCACCTGCACAACTGAGTCTCAACATGTCTTGCCTGTGTTGCGTGCAGTAAGGACCTCAACACAAGGAGAAATCAGAGGAAGATGACTTTTCCCTCCTCCAGCTAACCTGAGTGGTACAGTGAAGAACTCAGACTCTGGAATTGCCCATTGTGGAGACTACAGCAACTCCATCTTCATGCTAAGCCATGTGAATTTCTGACTAACCCCAGTTCCTGGAATGCCGCTAAGATTTCTATCTTATCTGTTGTTCCTTGTGTAGGAGCATGTATTTACCGTATAATACAACTTTAGCCATAATCCCTGCCTTTAGGTAGAAGCACACAGCATTCTTGCCTTTCCTTACAATTGTCCTATGTATTTTCTCCTTATGGTATGTAAGCCCTGGGTCTGTGGTAGTGGTACAGGGATCCACCATCTCGTCTGACAGCCACCCAGTTAGTCCTGTTAAATGTTTCTGAGAAAATGAGTTTGTCGCCTTTTCTTCAGACCCCTCAGCTTCCTCAGACTTTGGGGGCAGGTTTGCATAGACCTGCCCACTATGGAACACTAGTCCACATGCAAACCAGGCTCCCCCCATCAACTGTATGACTCAAGGTAGTTACATAACCTCTTTGAGCCCTCAGTTTTCTTCTCAGTATAATGATAAACCATAAAAGAGAATGTTGATTCAGAGTAAATAAGTTCATTCCTATTACAAGTAAAATAAAATCAAGGCTATTTTTCCATAATTGACTCACACTGTGGTTGAACCAGCTCTGGACAACCCTGTCCTTTTGAAAAGAGTTAAGTATGTTAAATAAAAATAGGAGGCCATTGTTTTGGACCAAGCTCCTTCACTAGGCCCCAACAGATCAGAATAAAAATTAAAATGGAGCCACTCATACTAAAGTTCCATGTCACCAAACCAAAACTAAGTTGTGATTTGACCTCCCAAGAAATCAGGAGAGAGATAATAGACAAATTTTCCAAACAAGTCGGTCTCCGTCAGCATGATAATTAAGTTCCCTCTGCTTTAATCCTTACAAAACAACAACAAAAAACTAATAACCTGATTTTAACCAATCAGTTATTTTCCTATTGTTCTAGTTCCCTGTTCCCACCTTACAAGGAAAGTAACTAAAATGTCTATAAAACCAACCTCCTCTGCTCAGCTCAGTAGAACACTGATTCTATTTTTTTTTTTTTTTTTTTTTTTGAGCCGGAGTCTCACTCTGTTGCCCAGGCTGGAGTGCAATGGCATGCTGCTCATGGTTACTGCAGCCTCAACCTGCTGGGTTCAGGTGATCCTTCCCCCCTCAGTCTTCTAAGTAGCTAGAACCACAGACAGGTACTACCATGCCCAGCTAACGCTCACACCTGTAATTCCAGTAATCTGGGAGGCCGAGGCAAGAGGATTGCCTGAGTTCAGGGGTTAGAGACCAGCCTGTACAACATGGCAAGACCTTGTCTCTACAATAAATCAAAAAATTAGTTGGGCAAGATGGCACATGCCTGTGGTTCCAGCTACTTGGAAGGCTGAGGCAGATCACCTGAGCCAAGCACGTTGAGGCTGCAGTGGCCGTAAGCGTGCCACGGCACTCCAGCCTGGACAACAGCGTTAGACTCCAACTCAAAAAAAAAAAAAATAGGCCAGGAGCAGTGGCTCACACCTATAAACCCAGCACTTTGGGAGGCCGAGGCGAGAGGACTACCTGAGCCCACGGATTCCAGACCAGCCTGGGCAGTTTAGTGAGCTCTCATCTCTACAATAAATCAAGAAAAATTAGCTGGGAGTGGTGGCACATACCTGTAGTTCCAGCTACTTGGAAGGCTAAGGTGGAAGGATCACCTGAGCCCAGCAGGTCTAGGCTGTGGTGGCCATGAGCATGCACTCCAGCCTGGGCAACACAGTAAGACATTGACTCAAAAAAAAAAAAATGTTCAAAAAAAGAATAAAAATAAGAATAAAAATACAAATTTAAAAAATACAGTATAATAATTATTTACATAGCACATTGTATTAGGTAATCTAGAAATGATTTAAAGCATATGAGAGGACATGCATAAATCATAGAAAAATACCATACCATTTTACATAAGAGACCTGAGCATCCTTGGATTTTGGTATTCTCAGGGGTTCTAGAACCAATCCCTGCAGATACCTAGGGATGACTGTGTTCCCAATATTAAGAAAATTTGAGCTGGGCTTGTTGGCTCAGCCTGTAATCCTGCACCTTTGGGAGGCTGAGGTGAATGGACTGCCTGAGCCTGCGGGTTCGAGACCCGCCTGGGCAACTTGGTGAGACCTCATCTCTACAATAAATCAAAAAACTAGCTGGGCATGGTAGCACGTACCTGTAGTTCCAGCTACTTGGAAGGCTGAGGTGGAAGGAATGCCGGAGGCCAGGAGCAGCTACTGCACTCCAGTCTGGGCAACAGAGTGAGACTCCAACTCAAAAAAAAAAAAAAAAAAAAAAGAAAATTTGACTGCTCTTTAAGAGGCTGGAATTTGGAAGAAAGTGAAGTAGTATTCTAGCAGGGTTTTTAGGTTTGATTCTGCCATTGTGGAAAGTGTGAAACCACCTCCAGTGCCTTGGCAGTATGGGGAAGAAGGCTGGCCTCACGCCAGGTTTTCAGTGGCCACCTGTACCTACCTATCAGGCCTCCTGTGAACTTGTAGGGGGCTGCCCTGCACACCTATGGAGAGCAGGAGACCCTATTTTTGCTTCCTTTCCCTCTCCATTTTTCCTTTCCCATGAGTAGGTGAAGGGTGTTTTGAGGATGGGAGGAAAATCCAAATGTTTCCCAATTGGTCATTTTGTCATCAAAGGCTTTGTTCTAGCCGCATCTGTCCTGGTAAACTCAGGATCAAAGTAAGAGGTTGAACGTTCTCCCAAGGTCCACTGAGCTGGTCTTCAGCCCAGGATCTCTTGGCTCCAACCAGCCTTTGCTCTGCTGATAACAATCTTTCTAAAATGCAGATCGGTTTAAAGTCCCCAGTGGCCCTAGAAAATCCTAAACTCCCCATGTGGTGACTACCATGCCTCCATCTCACCTCCAACCACATACCACACTCATCCTGCACTCATCTTACCTCACGGGGGCCATTTTCACTGGCTAATCCCTCTTCTTCTTCAAGATCCTGCATAAGGTAGGAAGTGAGGCATCTGGATGACTTCCAAATTCCCGTGGGAACTCAGGGAGACTTCGGTTTGGATATGTTAGGACTGGAGTATCTGGGGACATCCAGGTAGGGCTATTGGTATGTTTTGTGGCATTTAGTCTCAGAATTAAGTCTCTTATGAAAAGTGACACTTATGACAGCCCACAGTGAAACTGCTGCGCCTCAAAGTGTTAAGCATGTATTTGGTGAACTGAGGTGACAAGGTAACACTTACTATGGCCAGGCACTCTCAAGACCTAACAAGAAAGTGAGGCTAAAAAGTGGCTGAGATAATGACAATGGACTCTCTAGGAGAGGGCCATAAAAAAAGGCCATTAAAATGGCAAAGAAATTGACTTTGGTCAGCCACCTGCAGAAGCTCGGCCCATGAGAACCCTGAGGCCTTCCTTCCCTCCATCAACAAGGGCTATGGGAAGCTCTGTTGGGAGAAGAGCAGCAACATCCTCCACCCTTGTATTTGGAGGGAAACCCGGACCTGCCTGGTTCCTCAGTCAGAGTGCTGGTTTTAGTCTCCAAAGCTACTAGCTTGTGGTTCATTCCCCTCTTTCTTACTACTGCCTGTGCATGCTGAATAAATTTGCTTGAATGTAGATGTGCGAAAGTTTCACAATAAACAGTGAATTCAAAACTTTTCATTGGCCACTGACTCATTGTGGCCAATTAGACCTCCCAGCCCCCTGGTGCCACTCAGGTGATTCAAATATGACAGAATAGCTGTTCAATAGGCAGCTGTACTCCTGGGGTTGGTGCCCAGTCATTATCTCCTTCTCCCCCAGGGGGGATGGCTGTAATCCCAGCACTTTGGGAGGCCGAGACGAGTGGATTGCCTGAGCCCACGGGTTCAAGACCAGCCTGGACAACTTGGCGAGACCTGTCTCTACAATAAATAAAAAAGAAATTGACTTTTAGTGCGCCTATAGTTCCAGCTACTTGGAAGTCAACTCAACTTAAAAAAAAAAAAATACAAAGCCTTCCCTGTCCTCACCTGGCTGGGAAGGTGACTCCTTCCTCGCCTTTGCACTTTTCCAGAACCTAGCATTGAATCCACACAGGATAGTTAAAGGACTATTTAATTGTCAGCAGAGGTAAATATATTAAAATCTCCTAATTCAAAGTGTGTGAACATAACTATACACAATCTTCTTAGATGGTTCTTATGAAATCCTGGCACCAAAGTCATTGTCTTTGGGTGGGCACGAATAGATGGTTCTTTATATTAAGCAAAAAATATGAAGTCTCAGAGTTTTGTTGGATGCTTTAGTCTGTTAGGAATCTTAAGTACTCACTGTATTCAGATCTATGCAATTGAATATTTACATGTTTTTTAAAATTGTTGTGCTGAATATCACGTTGCAAAATGTGAACATATTTTCCCCAGTAATTAATATTCTTAGTGGAAATCTGGTTTGAGGAAAACCACCAGCTTTAACAGCCACACTAAAAGTCTTCTAAATTGGATGCCAATACTGTATAGATGTGTACATATTTCTCCTCCTTCTTAATTTCTTGGTCATGCAATTTTAAAAGAGAAGCTTCCCCCACATTCTTGTTTCTCCCCTCAGAATAAGGCTACTTTTACATGATATTAAAATCTTATCTGTGATACTGTTTACTGCTCCTGCTATTTTGAGAGGAAAATGCTACCTTTGTGCCTCTTGGCCTTTCACAAAGACTATCTTTCCACAGCAGTTGGTGGAGGTAGCAGTGTTTGCTAGATTTAATTCTCTGTTTTGAATTTGAAGTGGTTTACCTGGTTTGGTTTTGTTGTTGAAACATAATTAAGATAAAGGCAAAGGAGGTATTTCTTTGGACTGTTTGCTACTACCCAAGTTCCCTTGTTCTGGAGTTTCTGATTCTATTTTTAGTCTCAGGTGTCTCTGACTGGTTAGTCCAGTTCCAATATTAAAGGGTTAAGTAGCCTGCACTCTCAGGGTCACTAACAGGATAATCTCCCTGGTTTAATTCAGCTGCTCCTTCATGACTGCCAGTATCTTTAATTTGATCAGATAAAAGCCTCAGTTCTATCAGCTAGTGGCAAAACTAACCATAGGAAAAGACATGATGCCCAGGACCCCTGTCCAGGTTCATGCCATCCCTTATCCAATCTCCTTCTCCTCACCCAAAAACCTTAACAGTAAAATATATATGGCAAGGAGGGGGATATTTTGATTATGTTGTATTACAGACATAAAATCATCTTTTAAAAAAATATTATTATCAAAACAACTCTTTTGACCTAGGATATAATACATTGCCTCAAAGAATAAAAACTCAAGAAATATCTTCATGAAACCCAGATTAATGTTTAAACTTGACACTAGTGCATTATTTTCTCTGTCCTCTATAATTAAACATCAACCCATTATTCTAAAATTATTATTATTTTTCCTTTAGCTTGTTGTCTCTTCATATAGCTAATCACAAAGCAAAAATTTGACTATATCTCCTTCACAGAGTTCAGCACCCTGGGAGTGGAGGCTGTTTTGTTCCCATCCTTTTTATACAGATGCATGTGCCTGAAATCTGGCTTTCAGAACAAGGGAGATAAACTGTACTCAGAGGATGGTCGATGAGCTGTTACTGATCTGTGATGCAATATGTACAGAAATTGAGAAGAGCATTTAGAGATGTTTATAGCATTTTGACACTGATGCAACATTCAAACGTAGCGATGCAAACATATCAGTTCATGGCCAACTGGAAATAAAAATAAAATTGGTCCTTCATCATGGATAGTGTGTGAAGTACTGTATTAAAGCATCCAGCACATGAATGGAGTACAGTGGGCACTCAAAATATTAATTCCCTTTATTTCCTTGCCATTGAAGTGAACTCTGAAGCATTAAAAAACCAAGCCGTCCCCTAATCCCCACTACCAAGCACAGCTTCTGTGGGGGACAAAGATGAATTTGACTGTTTTATATCCTAACTTCATGAACCAGTAATTCATTTCCTAATTAAGAGCAATTTCTGGATTTCTCTAGACTGATCAAAGAGGCATAAAGTAATTGAGCTGGTAAATATAGTTAAATATAAGATTATTGCCTGGGCCCACTTTATAATAATTTGGTTCAGCATTATCCATATGTTTGAAGGTCTTGGTCCTTATCCATCTTTTTTTATACTGATGTGGTTTTTGTTTTGTTTTTTGAGTTGGAGTCTCACTCTGTTGCCCCGGTTGGAGTGCAGTGGCACATTCACAGCTACCACAGCCTCGACCTGCTGGCCTCAGGCAATCCTTCGGCCTCAGGCAATCCTTCTGCCTCAGCCTTCAGAGTGGCTGGAACTACAGGCGTGCACCAACACATCCAGCTAATTTTTTGATTTATTGTAGAGACAAGGTCTCCCCAAGTTGCCCAGGCTGGTCTCGAAGCTAACATGGTTTAAGCGTCCAATTCTCCTGGGCTCTGGCCTCCTCCACGGTTAGCACATACCATCAACAGTGTGCTGGATGCTGTGCTGGGTCTTCTTTTACATGCTCAATCCCACAGAATGCTCACATAACCAAAAAATGAATACTACCATTATCCCCAGTTCACAGGGAAACTGAAGCGGAAAATAATTTGTCGAGTCATACAACTAGCAGCAGTAGAACTGGGTTTAGACTCCCAATCTGGCCTGTGTACTTCCATTTAAAGAGAACCTCAGCAAATTGATACTGTTTGCTCCTTTCTTTTTCTTTTTTTTTTTTTATTCGATTTGGAGTTTCATTCTGTCACGCAAGCTGGAGTGTAGTGGCATGCTCATGGCACTATAGCCTCAACCTGCTGGTTTAGGTGATCCTTCCGCCTCAATCTTCCAAGTAGATGGAACTACAGGCGTAGTTCCACCTCGCCTAGCTAGTATTTTGATTTATTGTAGAGATGAGGTCTCGCCAAGTTGCCCAGGCTGGTCTCGAACCCCTGGGCTCAGGCAATCCTCTCGCCTCTGCCTCCCAAAGTACTGGGATTACAGGCATAGCCGCCACATGTGGCCTGCTTGCTTCTTTATATATCGATCTGGTCATCCCTCCCTCTTGCTCCCTCAAACTCCCAATTTAAAATGAGGGGAAGCCGGGCTCGGTGGCTCAGCTAGTAATCCCGCGCCTTTGGGAGGCTGAGGTGAGTGGATTGCCTGAGCCTGTGGGTTCGAGACCCACCTGGGCAGCGAGACCTCATCTCTACAATAAATCAAAAAATCAGCCGAGCGTGGTAGCACATGCCTGTAGTTCCGGCTACTTGGAAGGCTGAGGCAGAAGGATCGCCGGAGCCCAGCAGGTCGAGGCTGCGGTGGCCAGGAGCGGCCACTGTACTCTAGTCTGGGTGACAGAGTGAGACTCCAACTCAAAAAAAAAAAAAAAATGAGGGGAGAAGCAAAAGTCCTTAAGTCTCAGATTTTGTTTGGTTTTCCTAACATTATAAAAGAAAACCACCAGTGTCTCAGAGTGAGTGTGCATGGCTTGTGTTTCTGATTTACCACCCAGTTTATAAATGCTTCTTCCTTGTTGTGGGTCGAGGTGATCACTAATGACCTAATAGAGAGAAGCTTGATTTTTTGTTCTCTGTAGGCACAGCATCAAGAAAGAAGAGAATCCTGCCTTCTCTGTAGGCAGGAGAGTTAAGTGTTGGGTTTCCTTCCTGCCTGTTAGAGGACAAGTAAAGTGGGCCAGGTTGCATTTTCCCATAGAACCCCTGCCCTGGATACTGGCTGGTTCCTGGCCTCACCTGAGTCAGGAAGGCGGCACTGGAAAGGGTTGAACCCTTGCTTCCTGTTTCAGAACCCATCAGAATCCTGCTTCAGATTTTAGGAATGAGAGTTTCCCCCAAACAACTCCCTTCATAGGAGTTCCTGAGGCACTGAACCATTTTTATCAGCAGACTCTGCTCCTGGCCCACCCAAATGGGCCACATCCTGCTGGACTTCAGTTCCTCATCCAGCCCAAAGGATTTTTCATCTATGGTTGGGTGTTCTTATATCTCGAACCGCTGGTCTCAGGCAATCCTCTCGCCTTGGCCCCCCAAAATGTTGGGATTACAGGCTTGAGCCACTACGCCCAACCGAGTGGTCTTATATCAAAAGAAGAAAATATTTCAATGCCTCTTCCTTTCCCTTATCTCTTATGTAATTCATATTCAATCTAGTCTTTTTTTTTTTTTCCAAATGCAACTACTGACTTAATTTATTCCTGGGTTTCATTTTGGGCCTCCTGCAGAGAGAACAGGTGGTCTCCCTTCAAAGCTTCCCCAGGTCTATTCTTCCCTGTTGCTTCCTCTAGTTCACTACTGGTACCACTGATCCCAACCCCAAACCACAGAGCCTATATGCCTCAAGGAAGGAGCGAAGGGGCAGTGATGTCCTACTGGGAAGCTACCCTATGGAGGTGCTAGAGGACAACCATGCCTGGGAGGAGGGGCGAGGGCCTAGGTCTGTGTTGGGCTGCAGGTACCCCTGTGGCAGCACAGGTCTTCCTGGTCAGTGTTCTGCTGACAGCTCTTTGTACTCCTTTCCCTCCACTGTGGGGCTCTCTCCAGAGTAACATCCTCCTCTTCTTTTCTTCTCACTCTACATATTCCACTCAGTCTAGACAAACTCACCCATCGAGTTCCCAATAGGGCACTATCTGGAGCAGGACAACTCTTTGAAGTGCTATGAACCGAATGAAGTCTTCAGCTGTGCCCCTCAGTCACTGTGACAACCAAACCTCCTTGACACATTCCCAAATGCCCCTGGAGAGGAGGTGCAGTATTGCTCAGTAGAGAAGCAAAGGGCTCCTGAGTCTACATCTCCCACTCAGATAGTATCCCTGTACCTTGTGACCTGTCTCAAAGACATCTTAAACTCAAATTTTCACACATAATCTCATCATTTTAATAGACTCTGTCTAGTAAATGACCCCACTACCTCTCACTCTCAGAAGGCTCCTGAAACACCTCTGAACCCTTTTTATCCTGTTAGTGTAGCAGTCCCTGAACCACAGGTGAAATTCTCTAATCCATCATACTTTCTAGATCCTTTAGGATACAGCCACCCCAACCCAATCCCTAATCTAGTCAGAGAATAGATTCTAATGCAAAGCCAATGAGATCAATTTTAGGTGAGCCCCCTAAAAGCTATGACAAAGAGAGGTAGTCTGTCAGCAGTGGAAGAGTTTAGGAGTTAAAGCAGAGCAGAAGTTAATTCTAGGCCACGTGTGGTGGCTCACACCTATAATCCCAGCACTTTAGGAAGCTGAGGCAGGAGAATTGCTTGAAGCCAGGAGTTCGAGACTAGCCTGGACAACATAGTAAGTCCTCATCTCCAGAAATAAAATAAAATAAATAAATTACTTAATTCTAGTTGTGCTACTTATTAGGTACATGACCTTAAGCAGGCCCTGAGCAGATGGAGAGCTAAGGGCCCGTCCCTGTGAGGCCTTTAATCTCTGAGGACTCCATCAAAGCCCTCACACTCTGTCATAATTATTTACTTTATCTCTCTCAGGAGACTTGGGGACAGAGGTTGTGTCCTCCTCCTCTCTGGACCCCAGGTCCCAGCTTGGCACATGGCAGGCACCCTTTTATCTGGTAAATGTTTGTGGTTTGTGGAGTGATGAACTGAGTTAGAAATCACTCTGTAAATAGTGTGCAGCTGTACCAATCTCCTCTCCTCATAATACCATCTGGCATTTGTAGTTAGTAAACACTAACAGTATCACTTTAATTCAGGACCATGGGTAGAGGCTCCAAGGAGAATGGAAGTCTGAACTTCTGAGTTCTCATCTCAGATCTGTTAACAAACAAAACCCATCACCCTGGGTATGGCACTTTCTCCAACTGAGGAAATGAAGAGTCAGCTCGGGGCAAGAGTTCTTAATCTGGAGCTACCAGAATATTAGAGGGTCTACAGAGGGACTTAAAGGTATTCCTTGAACAATCTGAAATTGTTGCCAAACTCCGTCTGTTTGTATTCTTACAGATTGCTGAACAGTCAAGAACTGCTAATCTGTATAATCTTCTAAATTCCTCCAATTAAGTCCTGGTGCATGTTCTTTGAGGGGAAGGAGGTGCAGGGGAACAGCAGGGATGGCTGGCACTCATCCCACACAGCCACTGCCATCCCAGGCCCATCTGAGAAGGACTTTGTCTAGGAAGCCCTGGCATGACCACAGGGCTGACTCAGCAGCTCCCTGAACTTTGGTGCCACAAGCCAAGGAGCAAAACACAGGGTCCAAGGCGGAGGAGATGTATACAGAATGCTCCTAAAGGGACAGTGGCACAAGATCAGAAATAAAAAAAGCTGAAAAGTGAACCAGATTTGGACTAAGAAAGAAAAGTAGCTTTAGAGACACAAGGACTATCAAGATCTGGAAGTCTAGTGCAGGCAAGGGAAACACCAGGAGTTCTGGAGATGGAGCCCTGTACTGGAAGGAAGGGAGAAGGGTTGACACTTTCTGAGTACTTACTAAGTCCTGGGTACTCTTGTGATCATAATAATTCCCACAAGGGAGGTTTGATCAGTCCCAAGCAAGTGAGACTAAAAACAGAAGTTCCAATGTTTTTAAGAGTCCTCTGGCCCCCCTTTCTGCTCTGCACTGTCTGCCCAGGAGAGAATTCAGGGCAGGTCCTAATTCAGGCAGCCTCTCTAGTGTCTTTCTGAAAAGCACAATGACACGAGGCTGGACTATGAATCTGCAGCTGGCAAAGGAAGGCTTCAATTCGTTTGCAACTGTCCTGGGCGTCAGCCACGTGCCAGTCACGGGGCTAGGTTCCCGGAGACACACGACAAGATGCCTGCCCTTAGCAATAACAGCTCACGGCCACCCCCGCCCCTCCAGAGTACCCAGATGGGATCCGGGCAGTCAGGGAGCGAACTGGAAGCGGGAACCGGGACTGCGGCTGGGCACGGAGGAGAGCGAGGCTGGGTCGGGTAGGCATCCCACCCTCCTTCCCGTTTTACCAGGCGCAAATCCCCGGGCCCATGCACCACCACGGAGAGATTCTCGGGCTTGGCCGCTGCCGCCATGTCGCTCTTCCGCTCCCGGGTGCAGTCTGCAGCCCTCGGGACGTGGGTCGCTCTGGTGGCGCCGCCGGGGCGAGGGTCCAGGGCACAGGGTGGGAGGCGGGGCCTGGGCTAGGCGGCGCGTGGGGACGCGGCTTCCTCGTACTGACAGACGGGGCGGGGCTAGCGTGGGGGCGGGATTGCTCCTCCTCCTCCCCTCCTCCACCCTTCGACCCCAGGCCTGCAGGTACAAAGCTGGGGGCTGGGAGGGGCGAAAGCTCATCGCCCGCTCCTTGGGCGGCGCGCTGTTTTTGTGCGCCTCGCATCCAAGCAGACACAGTTGCCCTAGGAGCGCTATCTGACCAGTGCACTCCAACTTAAGCTGCAGAAGCATAGGGGGGTGGGGGGCCATGGGAGGAGCTGTCGAGAATGCAGATTCTCGGCACCAGCACAGAGATTCTGATGCTGTAAGTCTAGGGCTGAGGTGAGGCCCGAAGGTCTGGATTGTTAGCAGGAGGAAGATAAGGCTGCTAATGGGGCACTGCGAGATGTACACTTTGCAAGACTGTCACTAACGTGATGCAGTGTCCATGATAGCCCGGTGTCTCCAGCATCTGCAAAGGCCCTGGCACGAATAGGAATGAATGAATTCACGTATCATTCCGTGGGTTTGATGCATTATTATAAAGCAGTGAAATGGAATTACTGAGCCACTTTCTATCAACCAGCTCTGCTGCATCAAACCCACGGAAGCAAGGTTTCTGGCCGGGCACAATGGCTCACGCCTATAATCCCAGCACTTTGGGAGGCGGAAGCGAGAGGAGTGCCTGAATTTAGAAGTTCGAGACCAGCCTGGGCAACATGGCGAGACCGTGTCTCTACAATAAACTTAAAAATTAGCAGGGTGTGGTGATGTGCGCCTGTAGTTCCAGCTATTTTGGAAGGCTGAGGCCGAAGGATCACCTGAGCCCAGCAGGTCGAGGCTGCGGTGGCCAGGAGTGTGCCACTCCACTCCAGCCTGCACTCGGTTGACTAAAAAAAAAAAAAAAGGAGGAAGAAAGAAAAACAAACAGGGTTTCTGTGAGAAATAAGAATGGTGATTTATTTTCAAATTGGAGCCTAGCTTATCTTGGGTTCTCAAGATGGTGTCTAAATGCTTTGTGCTTCTCTTGCTAAATCACTTCCTGCTTTGTGCTTCCTTTTTGCCGGCTTTTTACTTTAGCGGGTTTCATGTTTAAACTTTTGGCGGAATCCAATCAGATTGGTCTGTAAGCCACATAGCAAATAGGATATGAAAATGAAATAATTCTGTAAGCCCATTGGCAAATAAGACATGCAAATGAAATGATTCTGTAAACCAATCAAAATATGTCACGTAGGCATCGCTGGGGGAAACCTGTAACTTCTGCAGTACTCTACCAATGAGGAGCCAGAAGAAAGACATGTTTTAAACCAGAGCTGGTTCTTCCAGCTGTGGTGTGCCTGCCCACCGGACCCCCAATCTTGCAAGACCATCTGTGTGTCCATCCTTTGATTTTGGACTGATGAGTTCATTTCTCACAGTTTCTGCCCAAACTTTCTTCAAGCCTCTCTCTCCTTCTGAGAAACACAGTGAGGTGTTACTCTCAGGGGAGAGAACTGCTTCTCTATAGGACTAAGTCTAGAGGGGCCCTCTCTCCTTTGAAGATATTGCTCAGGAGCTCACACCTTATAGCCTCTCCCCCTCCCCCAGCAACACTGCCAACCTCTTATCTTCTCCAGGAGACTTTCCCCAGTGTCCCCAGCACTGGAAGATATATCCCTGTGGTACTGCATGGCCCAACATGTGGGATGCAGCCTGTACTGAGGGTGATCACCTCTTACCCGTATGCACTGATAGTCCACTGAGGACAAGACCTCATTTCTTAATTAGAACCTGGTAAAGTGTTTTGAACAGTATAGGAGCTCAAAAAAAATCGGTAATCAAAATGGATCAAGCTCTGGAGCCCAATAATGACAAAAAAAGGAAGTGTGTGTGTATGTGTGTGTGTGTGTAGGTGTAAGGTAGGGGTGTTACAAGGTGTAACAAGGCATCGGGGTAGATCTTTGCAGGGGACTACTTATAGAGTCATTCAGGTCTTTTGCCTGTAGACATCTCCCGCAGCACTTCACTGTGCATGGCTGGTTTCTCCAGCAGCTCCGGCACTCACTGGCTGAGCAGGCCTTGTTTGAAGAGATGGAAGTGCCTGCCATATCACTCACGTGCAGCGTTTAAAACCCTGTTTTCCCTCCTTGCCCTATGGGGGATTCCTCAGTCTCCCACACATGTCTTTCATAAAGATAAAGGATAACGATATAAAATATAAAGATAAAGGTAAAGCTGAAGGAGAAGGGCCCAGGGCAAAGGGCTACTTGAAATAGACACTTCTTGGGCTTTTAAATTATGAAAACAGGACAAACAGAACCAAAGCAAAGGTCACTGAAATAATGACATAGCTTGAATTGGTATTTGTTTTCTCCTGAACAGTAACAATGTCTTGAAGGTTGTTGTCTGGAGACAAATAGATGTGGAGGGGTAGGAGACAAATTTAGAAATCTATTCTATGATTAGGGCTGTTTGTAGAGAAGGTGAAAGGTGAGTTGTTAAGGATTCTTTTTTTTTTTTTTTTTTGAGT
>NW_007231697.1:147824-156514 GCF_000164805.1 Carlito syrichta | reverse complement strand
CTCACTCTGTCGCCCAGACTGGAGTGCAGTGGCCGCTCCCAGCCACCGCAGCCTCGACCTTCTGGGCTCCGGCGAGCCTTTCACCTCAGCCTTCCAAGTAGCTGGAACTACAAGCGTGCGCTACCACGCCCAGCTAATTTTTTATTTCTTGTAGACATGAAGGCTTGCTAAAGTTACCCAGGCGGGTCTCGAACCCGTGGGCTCAGGCAATCCACTCACCTCAGCCTCCCAAAGGCACAGTATTATAGGCTGAGCCACTGAGCTGGCAAGGATTCTTAAGAAACTGATCTTTTTAAAATAAAACAAAACCCAGTTTGTTATTATTGTATTTAAACAACTTGTTGTAACACTTCTACATAATTTCCTAACAAAGACCACATCCATAATGATGAGGATCAGGAGTTTCCAGGCATCTTACTAAGTGGTAAAATGCTGGCTTTGCCTTTGTTGGTGACCTGCTTGGCATAGCTTCTCTGGGCCTCTGCCTAACTTTTCCAAACAGCACTGCACTTTGAGATACTCTCTCCACTGACTACAACTTTAACAAGTTATCGATAAATATGTTATGAAAACTTATTTGGAATTTAAAAAACGATACCTATCATCTCGGGCCACTTATCTAGAAGAAGGGAGCCTTTAACCCATAACAGTTCGTGGTTTAGTGCAGGTCCTGATTATGTAGTATACCAACAAGAAATATCAGTATACCACACAGGTCTCTGGTGTTCCAAAGGTTAGCACAATTGTAAAATCCTGATTTCTGGCTTTCTCCATTGGGTCATCAACTGTTCAATTACTCAAACATAGTTATTCACAACAAAAGAAAGAAACAAGAAACCATGAGGTTTCTTGAACTTGGAGATAAGGTTACCAGTGAAAGTTAAACTAGTAAAATCCATATGCAATGGATAAGATTAATAAGGCCTCCCTGAGGGACCCATAACATACCTTCCATTAACAAACCTGAAGAAATCACTAGGAAGGATTAGGAAAAAAGAGTTGGAGACTGAAAGGACCAAGATAGAGTTGATATGCCCAATGAGCAGCCATTTTAACACTGTCTAGTTCTGTCAGGTTTTTCTAGCAGTTCACTTTAACTTGTCATCTAATCACTAGCCAAGGACAAAACCAGTTTCTCAGAGGTAGCTATTGAAAATTGTTTACAACCTCCTCTCCAGCTTGTTTTTGTAAATAAGTTAACCTAATCAGTCCTTCATGACCTTCGTGACACAGACTCCATCAACATGGCAGCAATCATGTGACTAACCCACCCATCTGCCTGCCATCTATCATCTGATATCAGTACCTGTGCTTACCTGTCCCCTTTGTGATGATGTGAGGAGACCACCACCCAATCACCTTGCCGACCTGCCCCCATCAAAGGGAATGTTTGGAGGTATTCAGCCTCAAGCAGCCATTTGCTATTGTTTTGCTAAGTACTGGTCAGGCCATGTTCCTAGCTTTGGCCCCCTCCTCTAGCTTGGGAAGGTGAATATCCTTTCTCTCTCTCTCTCTCTCTCTCTCTCTCTCTCTCTCTCTCTCTCTCTCTCTCTCTCCCTCTCTCTTTGAGTAGGAGTCTCACTTCTGTCACCCTGGCTGGAATGCAGTGGCATGCTCACAGCCACCACAGCCTTGACCTGACGGGCTCAGGTGAGACTTCCTCTGCCTCAGCCTTCCAAGTAGCTGGAAGCACAGATGTGCACCACCACACCTGGCTAATTTTTTTATTTATTGTGGAGACAAGATCTTGTCAAGTTGCCCAGGCTGGTCTCGAATCCCTGGACTCAGGCAATCCTCTTGCCTCTGCCTCCAAAGTGCTGGGATTACAGGTGTGAGCCACCATGCCTGGCTTCTAATTTACTTTCTAAATAAACGATATTTTGTAATCTAACTTCTGTGAAATTATTTGCATCTTTTATGCGGGACTGGATCGCAGACCACCCCCATCTGGTCTAACCTAACATTTTGGAGGCTTTGCTTGGATTTTTTGCCTAACAGCGAGCAAGAATTTTTGTCTAGAACCATCTAGGGAGAAGAAGCCCTTGGGAATAGTGGTGGCAGTGCTGGTGGCACAGGAAGAACATAAGCAAGGAGACCAATTAAAGTTATTGCTATAGGCCAGATGTGGCTCATGCCAGTTATCCCAGCACTTTGGGAGGCCAAAGCAGGAGGATAGCTTAAGATCGGTCAGGAGTTTGAGACTAGCCTGAGCAAGACCCCATCTCTACCAAAAAAAAAGTTTTTAAAAAGGTTACTGCCGTGTGTCAGCTAAAGATAGTAACATGGACTTGGATAAATGGTGGAAGTAGAAATGGAGTGGAGTGGACGGATCCAAGATTTATTTTGGAGATAGGTTCCACAGGATTTAGTAAGGGGTTGGCTTATGGGAATTGAGGAGAAAGTAATTGAAAGGTCGATTCCCAGATTTCTGGCATGACTAACTGGATGGATGAAGATGCTCTTATCTGACATGGACAAGTTTGGGAAGGAAGAGCAGATTTGGGGAAAAGATCAAGCATGTAATTTTGGATAGGCCAGATTTGAGATACTGTCTTCATCTGTTTGCATTGCTATAAAGAAATACCTTGGCTGGGCGCAGCGGCTCATGCCTATAATCCCAGCATTTTGGGAAGCAGAGGCGAGAGGATTGTCTGAGTCCAGGTGTTTGAGACCAGCCTAGGCAACTTGGTGAGACCTTGTCTCTACAATAAATAAATAAAATAACTGGGTATGGTGGTGTGCATCTGTGGTTCCAGCTACTTGGAAGGCTGAGGTGTAAGGATTACCTGAGCCCAGCATGTCGAGGCTGCGGTGGCCAGGAGCATGCCACTGCACTATAGCCTGGGTGACGGAGTGAGACTCCAACTCAAAAAACAAAAACCAGGAATACCTGTGGCTGAGTAATTTCTCAAGAAAAGAGGTTTATTTGGCTCACTGTTCTGCCAGCTGTACAAGAAACATGACACCAACATCTACTTGCTGGTGAGGACCTCAGGCTGCTTTCACTCATGGCAAAAGGGGACGAGGAGCTAGTGTGTGCGAGATCATGTGGCAAAAGAAGAAGGAAGAGATAGTGAAAGGAAGTGCCAGGCTCTTTTTAACAGTCAGATGTCATAGGAACTAATAGAGCAAGAACTCATTTGCTTCTTCCTCTTCCCCAGGAAGGGCATTAATTTATTCTTTTTTCTTTTATTATTTATTATTATTAATTTTAGAGACAGGTTCTAGCTGTGTCACCTAAGCTAGAGTTCAGTGGTGTGATCATAGCTGACTGCAGCCTCAAACTTCTGGGCTCAAGTGATCCTACTGCCTCAGCCTCCCAAGGAGCTAGGACTATAGGCGCATATCACCACTGTGCCTGGCTAATTTTTTTTTTCCTTAGGTCTTGCTCTGTTGCCCAGGCTTGTTTGAAATTCCTGGCCTCAAGCAATCCTTCACGTCAGCTTCCTGAAATGTTGAGATTACATTGTGCCCATCCCCTTAATCTATTCTTGAACGGTCCATTCCCATGACCAGACACCTCCCATTAGGCCTCACCTCCAACATTAGGATCAAATTTCTTCATGAGATTTGGACAGGACAAACATCCAAATTATAGCCTTCTGCCCCAGGGCCCCCAAAGCTCATGTCCTTCTCACATGCAAAATATAATCATTCTATAGTCCAATAGTCTCCAAAGTGTTAACTTGTTCCAGCACTAACTTAAAAGTCCAAAGTCTGAGACTCAAAGAAGGTTCTGTCCAACTATGGACCTGTAAAATAACAAACAAGTTCATTTTTTATTTCCAAGGTACAATAGTTATGCAGGCACTAAGTAACAGGCCCCATGCAAGCCCAAAACCAGTAGGGCAGAGATTAAATCTTTTTTTTTTTTTTTCAGTCAGAGTCTCACTCTGTCACCCAAGCTGGAGCACAGTGGCACGCTCACAGCCATTGCAGCCTTGGTCCACTGGGCTCAGGTAATCCTTCCACCTCAGCCTTCCAAGTAGCTGGAACTACAGGCATGTTCCACTACACTCAGCTAATTTTTTTGATTTATTGTAGAGACAAGGTCTCAACAAGTTGCCCAGGCTGGTCTTGAACTCCTGGGCTCAGGTAATTCTCTCACCTCCACCTCCCAAAGGGTTGGGATTACAGGTTTGAGCTACTACGTCCAGCCAGACTTTAAATCTTAAAGCTCCAAATTAATCTTTGATTCCATGTCCTGTATCCTGGGCACACTGTTATGAGGGGCAGTTCTCCTGAAGCCTCAGGCAGCCCCATCTCCATAGCTTTGCTGGGCACAGCCCACATGGCTGCTCTCATGGGTTGTAGTTGAATGTCTGAGGCTTTTCTAGGCTAAGTTGCAGGCTATCAACTGTTATAATTGTATAATTCTGGGTCTGGAAGGCAGCAGTATTGCTCCCAGAGCTTCATTAGGCACTATCCTAGTAGAGGCTGTCTCTGGTAACTACGCCCCTGCAACAGATTTCTGCCTGGACACCCAGGCTTGCCAATACAGCTTCTGAAATCTAGGTGGAAGCTGCCTAGTCCCAACCAACTCTTACATTCTTGGAGCCTGCAGACTTAACATCATGTGGAAGCCACCAGAGGCTTGTGATCTTTGGAAGAGTAGTCTGAGCAGTATCTGGGGCCCTTTTGAGAGGACCGTAATAAAGTATACCATAGACTTAGGTTAAGAGCATGCTATAACCCAATAAATATGTAATCAGCTTGTGGACAATAGCACAGCCATTTTTAGTTTTCTGTCTTAAAACATAACCTGTAACTGTTTAAAGTTCCAGTTATGGGAAAAACTGCAAAGCTTCAACCCCTTCCCTGATCTCACTTTCCCCTTAGCAACATCCAATCAGGTGCCAGGGGGTAATCACCTAAGTTTCCAGATGTCTCTGCAACTTCCCTAGCTAGTGGACCAAGGTTAGCCCGAGTCAGGCTAGCCAATCCTCCACGATTAAGCTGACCACTAGAGGTTACTACCCAATTAAATGGTAACACAACTGGAAAGCCCCCCCAAACTCCTCCTCCCTTTGTGTAAAAGCATAAAAGGCATCTGCTTAAGGAAATCAGAGCCTCTGAATGTACTCCACTGTGTCGGCTGTCGACAGAGGCCCAGGCTCGAGCTTGTAAATAAAGACCCTCTTGAACTTTCATCGGAATTGGCTCTTGGTGGTCTCTTGGATTGAACTTTCGGCCACTACACTTTGAGCTGTGACTGGAGTCAGACCCATAGCGGGAGTCAGAACTGCAGAGCTTCCATGATGCAGGGTAGCAGTGCCCTGGGCCTGTCCCCTAAAGCCATTCTGTCCCCCTAGTCCTAGGGGCCTTTTCCCCAATGTCTTTACTATTAGCATTTGACTCTCTTTTAGTCATACTAATCTCTCTAACAATCTAGTGGTTGCTTTGCAGTACCCATGGATTCCTCTCCTGAAAATGTTCTTTCCTTCTTTAACACATGACCAGGCTGCAAACTTTAAATCTTTATGCCTTCAGCCAGGCACCATAGCTCACACCTGTAATCCCAGCACTTTGGGAGGCCAAGAAAAGAGCATTGCCTGAACCCGGGGGTTCAAGATCAGCCTGGGCAATTTGGCAAGACCTTGTCTCTACAATAAATAAAAAATTAGCTAGGTGTGGTGGTGCGCACACCCATAGTTCCAGCTACTGGAAGACTGAAATGGAAGGATCACTTGAACCCAGCAGGTCAAGGCCGCAGTAGCTGTGAGTGCACCACTGCACTCCAGCCTGGGTGACAGAGTGAGCTCCAAGTCAAAAAATTATTTTTTTTATGCCTTGCTTCTCTTTTATTTATAAATTCTACCTTTAGGTCATTCTTTTCCTGCCACATCTGATTATAAGCCGTTAAAAGTAGCCACACCACTTCTTGAACAATTTGCTGCTTAGAAGCTTAGACATTTTTTCCACCAGGTATTCTGGGTCATCACTATTAAATCTAACCTTCCACAAAGTCCTAGGGCATGGACACACTGCAGGTAACTTGGGTGACCTTTGCTCCAGTTCCCAATAAGATCCTCATTTCTACCTGGTACCTCTTATATATTTCTCTCAGCACTTGGTCACAACCACTTAACTGATCTCTAAGAAGTTCCAAATCTTCCTTCATCTTTTTTCTTCTTCCGAGCCCTCCAAATTCTTCCAACCTCTGTCCATTACCCAGTTTCAAAGCCACTTCCACATGTTCAGGCAGATGTATAGCAACAGCCCACTCCTTAATACCAATTTTCTGGCTTCATTTGTTTTGTGTTGCTATAAGAAATACCTGAGGCTGAGTAATTTCTAAGGAAAAGAGGTTAATTTGGCTTACAAATTCTGCAGGCTGTTCAAAAAGCATGACACCAGCATCTACTTGGCATCTGGTGAGGGCCTTAGGTTGCTTCCATTCATGGCAGACAGGGAAGGGAAGCTGATGTGTTCAGAGAGCACATGGAGAGAGAGGAAACAAGAAAGAGGGAGGAAGTGCCAGACTTTTTTCAACAACCAGCTCTGGCTAGAACTAATAGAACAAGAACTCTCTCACTCCCCTGCTCACAGGGAGAGCACTAATCTATTCTTGAGTGGTCCACCCATATGACCAAAACACCTCTATTAAGCCCACTTTCAACATCAAGATCAAACTTCAACATGAGCTTTGGGAGGACAAACATCCAAACTATAGCAGATGCCTATTAGACATCCAGGTGCAATGATCAAGTGATACAAGGCATATTTGATATAAGATTCTGGAACACTCTGGACTTGAAATGTCAAGATTGAATTTGGAAGTCATTGATACATGG
This sequence comes from Carlito syrichta, assembly GCF_000164805.1. Lineage (NCBI taxonomy): Eukaryota > Metazoa > Chordata > Mammalia > Primates > Tarsiidae > Carlito > Carlito syrichta. The sequence goes on along the minus strand of NW_007231697.1, from coordinate 149,720 downwards.
ACTGTTTTTAAAGCAATAAGTGAGAATGAGATAATCTAGGGAGGGAGCATAGAATGATAAAAAGGAGAAAGTTTAGGTCTAAGCTCTAAGCATTCAACATTGAGGAACTAGGAAAGGGAAAGAGTGATCAGCAGCCGGGCACGATGGTTCATACCTGTAATACCAGTGCTTTGGGAGGCAGAGGCAAGAGGATTGCCTGAGCCCAGGATTGCCTGAGATCAGCCTGGGCAACTTGGCGAGATCTTGTCTCTACAATAAATCAAAAAATGTGCTGGGCGTGGTGGCACACATCTGTGATTCCAGCTACTTGGAAGGCTGAGATGGAAGGATCACCTGAGCCCAGCAGGTTGAGGCTGTGGTAGATGTGAGCATGCCACTGCACTCCAACCTGGGCAGCAGAGTGAGATTCCAACTCAAAAAAAAAAAAAAGAGTGAGCCGGGTTTGGTGGCTCAGCCTGTAATCCCGCGCCTTTGGGAGGCTGAGGTGAGTGGATTGCCTGAGCCCGTGGGTTTGAGACCTGCCTGGGTAGCAAGACCTCATCACTACAATAAATAAAAAAAAAATCAGCCAGGCGTGGTAGCGCATGCCTGTAATTCCGGCTACTTGGAAGGCTGAGGTGGAAGGATCGACGGAGCCCAGCAGGTCGAGGCTGCCGTGGCCGGGAGCGGCCACTGCACTCCAGTCTGGGCGACAGAGTGAGACTCCAACTCAAAAAAAAAAAAAAATAGTGATCAGCAAAGCATTTTTAGAATAAGTGAAGCTGTACTAGGAAAAGGTAGTGTTTCAAGAAGGAAGTGGCCAAATGTTGAATATTAATAAAAAGTCAAGATGGAAACCAAAGAGTGTTAATGGATTCAGCGATAAGGTGGTAATTAGTGATCATGGAAAAGAAGTTTGGGTGGAAAGATGAGAGTGGAAGCCATATTGGGATGGGATTATTCATTTAGCAAATATATAATAGATGTCTATAGACCTGGCACAGTGGCTCACACCTGTACTCTTGTGACAGAGAGGGGCTGATAACAGTTGAAAGTATTCTTTTTAAAGATCAATCTACAAGCTCCAAAAACCTGCTAGACAGATTTTGCTTGAGAAAACCAAATAGCCAAAGACGGCTTTCCTGGAAATGCAAGATACTAACTAATTCACAAACTTAACCCAACTCCTCTCTTTGTGAAATTATTGGTTTACAACCTCTGCTTGTTACGCATATCCTGAAGACCATTTGTTCTTTGAAGATCTGGTTTTGCTAAGTACAACCTTGTAAATTCCAAAGAAAATGTATAGTCACACAAGTAACCCCCTCCCTTACCTAAACTAAGGTATAAGACCCCGCTCCTCCCTCCCTGGGGTGCTCAGCCTTGGAGCATTAGCCCACTGAGTCATGTCGGCGCTAATAAAACTGCTACTTCCTAAGATAGCCTCAGTGTCATGGCTTCTCTGTCTTCCCGCAACACCTGTAATTCCAGCACTCTGGTGCAGAGGTAAGAAGATTGCCAGAGCCTACGGGTTCGAGACCATTCTGGACAACATGGCAAGACCTCATCTCTACAATAAATCAAAAAATTAGCTGGGCATGGTGGCAAACACCTGTAGTTCCAGCTACTTGAAAGGTTGTGGTGGAAGGATAGCCTGAGCCCAGCAAGTCGAGGTTGGGGTGGTCTCCTGTAGCATTCTTTGAGTTTGGATTGATCCATATTATTTTTCCTGCATTATGGAAAATGTCTCTCAACATCATTTCATTAAAAAGTAAAGGATGGCCAGGTTCGGTGGCTCAGCCTGTAATCCCGCGCCTTTGGGAGGCTGAGGTGAATGGATTGCCTGAGTCCACAGGTTCGAGACCCGCCTGGGCAGGCGAGACCTCATCTCTACAATAAATCAAAAAATCAGCCGGG
>NW_007231697.1:146916-147570 GCF_000164805.1 Carlito syrichta | reverse complement strand
GGCCGGGAGCAGCCACTGCACTCCAGTCTGGGCAACAGTGAGACTCCAACTCAAAAAAAAAAGTAAAGGAGGGGCTGGGTATGGTGGCTCACACTTGTAGTCTCAGCATTTTGGGAGACAGAGGGGAGAGGATAGCCCAGCATGGTGATGCACACCTGTAGTTCCAGCTACTTGGAAGGCTGAGCCAGAAGGATCATCTGAGGCCAGCAAGTCAAGGCTACAGTGGCCGTGAACATGCCACTGCACTCCAGCTTGGGCAACAGAGTGACTCCAATTCAAAAAAAAAAGTAAAAGATGGTTTTATAAAGTTCAGACTTGATGTAGATAAATCACCAATAATAGAGCCCAGGATGATGAAAGAAATTTCCAAATAGCAATGAGAAGAATAAGGAGTTACAGCTGAGTTATTAAGACTGTAAGTCTATGGAAAGAACTTGAAATTGTTAGAATACATGCTCTCTTCACATCAGATTCAACAGATTTTTTTTTTTTTTTGAGTTGAAGTCTCACTCTGTTGCCCAGTCTGGAATGCAGTGGCCACTCCTGGCCATCGCAGCCTTGACCTGCTGGGCTCCAGTGATCCTTCCGCCTCAGCCTTCCAAGTAGCTGGAACTACAGGCGTGCTCTACCACGCCCGGCTAATTTTTTTGATTT
>NW_007231697.1:143020-146686 GCF_000164805.1 Carlito syrichta | reverse complement strand
TGGTAGCGCATGCCTGTAATTCCGGCTATTTGGAAGGCTGAGGCGGAAGGATCGCCGGAGCCCAGCAGGTCGAGGCTGTGGTGGCCGGGAGCAGCCACTGCACTCCAGTCTGGGCGATGGAGTGAGACTCCAACTCAAAAAATAAAAAATACAAAAAAAGGAACAGTAATTTAAAGTTTACTCCAACTGTAATGCAGTTCATTCTGACTTTAAGCATCACATGGCATACCCTGAATCCATTCCTGAGATACACTGGTGCACTTATCTCCGTCTGTTTTATAGATCCCTACAATCTCTGGGGATAGAGGGATCATCTGGATTTGGATCACATTGCAATAACCAAATGGGTAAAAGAACTTCAGAAATAGTTAAAGCAGACCGGGTGCAGTGGCTCATGCTGTGGCAGGATGTGGCAAATGCTCAAATATATTTCTTGTATGATTGAGCGAATAAACACAGAAACACATGTAGCTGATTCCGGATCAGCAGTTGGCCTCACCTGGGCTGCCACTAGCCCAGCGGCAAGAAGGAGGGGTTAATAGCAGTTAAAGGTATTTCCTTTTGAAAGGCAAGTTGCAACTTTAAAGACCCGCCAGGCTCTGGGCAGGTTTTGTTTAAGAAAGGCCAAATGGCCCAGAGACTGGCTATTTCATGGAAATGGAAAAGAGTTTTATCTAAAATCCCCCTTCTGAAGTTGACCGTTTACAAGCATGCAGTTCCTGGAAACCATTTGTTCTTTAAAAAATCTGATTTTGCTGAGTACAATCTTGTAAGATTCCAAAGGAAATATGTAATCACTCAACATGACCCCCCTTCCTTACCTAAACAAGGGTATAAGAGCCCACGTCTCCTGTTCTGGGGCGCTGGATTTGGACCATGAAATTTTCAGGCCCGCTGTGCTAGCCAGCATAATAAATGCCACTTCCTCTAATAGTATCGGTGTCACGATCTCTCTATTTTTCCTGCTACATTTCTGGTGCATTGGCCAGGAAATGGAGATTGGAGATGGTGTGTTCCACCTCCTTTGTCATTAGAGTACGACTTCCAGGGCAACAGGAAGGGCAGTCTCTCCTGGTGTGCAACGGACCTCTTGATCCATAGGAGGGAGGCCCCTCCTGGTGCACTGAAGCTCGGACCACGAAAGCACAACGGAAACTCAAGAGGCGAGGAACTGGCATAAGGACGACCACCTGACAGAAAGGACAGAAAGACCATCCGACGGAAAGGGTAGGAATAAAGGTCTTTGCATAGGCCTGCCAATGGATGGCAGAAGGGGAGCTTGATCACCTCCTGGCCCAGTAGTAATCTTCCAGCCTGAAGGAAAGGGCTGAAAGGCAGTGGAAGGAAACACTGTCTGAAGAGGAACCTGTAGGCTCCTAGGATTAGGACGGAGGGTTGAAGAATGTGCTGTGTGCTTGTGTGTGAATGAGACGGATGGCGGGAGGGCTCCGCATAAAGTTAGTCTGTGTTGGGGGTGTATCAACCTGCCAATTGCTAAGAGGTGTCTGCGATATCTTCGCGAGGAGTATAACTGGAGGGAGACAAAGCAGATGTTTCCCCATCCCCCTAATTATCTTGTGTGTGTCTGTTGCTTTAAATCTGCTAAAAGGCTGGTTGAGTTATGCTTTGTTTGATGGGTCATGTCCTCTTTTAAAAACTTGATTGGCGCATATTTCTTTATGTCATTTTATGTCTCCCTTTATTTGTGTGGTGTTTTCTCCCAACCTGTTGGCACTGTTAAAATTTATGCCCTTCCTTGTTAAGGTTGTGGGAAAATTTCCTGTTGCGTATAAGAAGTGTTACCGGTTATCTTAAATTCTTTCCGGGGACCACTCCCCCTCCCTTCCTTAGCCTGTGTTCTCCTTCATAAATTCTGAAGGAGCTCATTCTAATCCACCTGTAAAGAAACAGAAAAATGTCTCTTATATGCTACTTAGCCTTTTGCTAACTCAGTGTAAGTTAATGCTAGCCTTGGAGAAAAATAATTTTGTAATCTTTCTCTGGCAACTAAGGGAATAAATAGGCTGTTCTCGTTTTCAAATGCTAAAAGCCAGGTTAGTTGAAAGTAAGTCTGTTTCTAAAGGTTTAGGTCTTGCCTAAGATCATAATTAACTGCTTGTCCCTGTAAAACTGTTGGGAAGTCTCTTAGAGTCTTGTAATGTATGCTGAGTCCCTACTTTATATTGTAATGCTAAGTAACACTAATGCTTGCATTTTTGGCTATGCTCATTTAATCGTCCACATCTTACAACTAAGGCTGCTGTTTAGTAATTCATGAAGATTTTTGACAATTTTGCTTGTTCATAATTAGGAATAAGTAGGAACAGATCATCTTACATCTACATGGTCTGTCCACTCTAAAAAGGTTTTGTACCAGTCCATTTTTGTAGACATCATTGGGAAGTCATGGAGCAAAAACATCAGGGTTCCAGGATTCCTGGCATTGCTGTTTATGACTTTATTTAGTTATTTGTTTGTTTTAGACTTCTCCTTTGAGGAATAAATTGCAAGTGTTCAGAGCAAATTCTGGGTTTTCAAGAGATGTGACCAAGAGAGTGTGTATTGGTCTATGCCCTTGGACACCCCAATGGGACAGATTTTGAGTGATTGGAGCAAATTAAAATTATGTGGTTTAATAATAATAATAAGTGCATTATTTAAAAAAAATCAAATGAACTCACTACAAGTTAGCAGATAATAAAATTTGGAAAAGAACAAAACTATCTAGCAATTAAATTCACTTTGTAGACCTAAGGAAAAATAAAATGGTCAAAAGTTTTGTATGCAAAGTCATTTTAAAAATTTATTTCACAGCCGGGCTCAGTGGCTCAGCCTGTAATCCCGCGCCTTTGGGAGGCTGAGGTGAGTGGATTGCTTGAGCCCGCGGGTTCGAGACCCGCCTGGGCAGGCGAGATCTCATCTCTACAATAAAAATCAAAAAATTAGCCGGGCGTGGTAGCGCGCGCCTGTAATTCCCGCTACTCGGAAGGCTGAGGTGGAGGGATCGCCAGAGCCCAGCAGGTCGAGGCTGCGGTGGCCGGGAGCGGCCACTGCACTCCAGTCTGGGCGACAGAGTGAGACTCCAACACACACAAAAAAAACAAAAACAAAAAAAAAATTTTATTTCACTACTTTGCAAACAAAATTATATCCTATAGAATATTAAATGCCAAACTCCAGAGGCTTAACTCAGGACTAGGAATACCAAACTCCCAATTATAGAAAGCCTCTGAAGTTCTTAGAAACTGAAACATTAAGGAAAAAAAAAAAAAGAACTCCAAAATGAGCACCAGCCAGAGGAAAGATAAACAAATTGGCAGTTGCCACTAAAGGCAAAAGTTCCAGCCACCCAAAAGAGGCCTGATAAGGATAAACCTGCTAAGGGAGATGGTATCAGCCACTATCAATGTGATCAGTCTGGGCATCTAAAGCACAATTGTTCCTAATGGCCTAAGCCCCCAGAACCTTATCCAATATCCGGACTAAAAGGCCACTGAAAGAGATGGTGCGGCCTCTCCTGAAGTGGGGGGGAAACAACTAGCTCGATGATGGTGGCTGTTGACTGAAGAGGGAGGGGCACGGCCCAGTGCAGCACTCTGTATGCCGTCCACCCAGAGAATCCTTGGGTCTATATAAATGTGGCTGGGGTCCAAATTAATTTCTTAA
>NW_007231697.1:140877-142499 GCF_000164805.1 Carlito syrichta | reverse complement strand
GCAGCCTCGACCTGCTGGGCTCCGGCGATCCTTCCGCCTCAGCCTTCCACGTTGCTGGAATTACAGGCATGCACTACCATGCCCGGCTGATTTTTTGATTTATTGTAGAGATGAGATCTCGCCGCCCAGGCGAGTCTCAAACCCGTGGGCTCAGGCAATCCACTCATCTCAGCCTCCCAAAGGTGCGGGATTACAGGCTGAGCCACCGAGCTGAGCCACCGGGCTGAGCCCGGCTAATATATATTTTTATCTAAGAGGAAATCTTATATGGTACATTTCTGTCATATAATAAACAGTTATGAAAAATTTTAAAAAGGGGTAGAGAACAAAAATAAAATGGCATAAGCACGCCAAAAATGGTATAAGGAAAGTTTAATAAAAATATACATGCAAAAGAAATTCTATAAACAATCTAGGCATAATAAAGTCTTTTCTGGATGCAAGTCTCCAAACATTTTCTGATTTCTCCTCAGATTTTTAAATAGAATTTACTTAAGTGCCTAGTTCAAATTATAGTCTAAAACAATGTGTCAGGCTACCATTATAGTCCAGAAATACTAAAGCTGGTACTTGGAATAAAGCCACAGAAATTAAAGTTTATCATTTAAGTTATGCTAATAACTTCAGGCCTTGTATCTTTTGTATAAAAGGTAATCAGCCACTGCCTACAATTGTCAAAATGTAGGTCTGACTTTATTCCTTTCATTGAGCTAGAATTCAGTAATTTCATGCCCACAATAATGGTCATGCAAGAATTCCAGCCAGTGCCTGCAAACAATGCCACCGCTGAAACAAATCTGGATGCCTCAAGTCAGACAGGGAGAGATTTTCAATCTCTGGCTAGGCAGAACTGCGCCCATTATCAGCTCTGAAGAAATTACAGAAGACAGACCTTCACCCCTCAGCACCCCAAATGATTATGGGATCAAAAAATCTCTAAAGAATAAATAATTGAGGCAGGGTACCTAGCACAGGCTAGACATAAATAAATTTCCTATAGATAGGTTTTAAAAGGCGTTCAAACGTTTCTACTGCAGGCCAAGTGGCAACCTATCCCACCCCTTGGCAAATTCAGGGAAAACTCCATCAGATGTAAAACTAGGACAGTACAATCTTTTAATTTGCGGGTTAGCATAATAATCACTAGAAATCCTTTGGAGACATGAGTAAACTAAACATAGGTATTTGGTATTGCATCACTCAGGATCCAAGTCCCTGAAATGGAATTTGTTAAACCTTTGAAATTGTTTAATAGTCGGCCTCTGAAGGAAAGCGGGGGCCACAAACATAAATACTCATAAGAAAATGTGTTGTCTATTTGGGACAAATTTTTTTTTTTTTTTTGTGAGTTGGAGTCTCACTCTGTCACCCAGACTGGAGTGCAGTGGCTGCTGCCAGCCACCGCAGCCTTGACCTGCTGGGCTCCGGCGATCCTTCCGCCTCAGCCTTCCAAGTAGCCAGAATTACAGGCATGCGCTACCACGCCCGGCTGGCTTTTTGATTTATTGTAGAGATGAGGTCTCGCTGCCCAGGCGGGTCTCGAACCCACGGGCTCAGGCAATCCACTCACCTCAGCCTCCCAAAGGCGTGGGATTACAGGCTGAGCCACTGAACCCAGCTGG
>NW_007231697.1:138183-140409 GCF_000164805.1 Carlito syrichta | reverse complement strand
TTGTTAAGGGCATACAGGAAAACTTAAAGGAATTAGGAAGTCTTGCCCTAAAACAACAAATGCAAGCCTTAGGTTCAGTCCTAAATGCCATCCATTGTCAAGTCAGAGAACAATTGTCAATTGGTTAAACTACTGATGCCCATTCTTTTAAGCCAGGTGATACAGTATGGGTAAAAGAGTGAAATGTACAACCCCTAAAGCCCCTCTGGAGGGGGCCATTCACTGGTCTTTTATCTACCCCGACCGCAGTCAAAGTAGCCAAAGTAGTTCCTTGGATCCATTATAGCAGAATTAAGCCAGCTTCCCAGGACTGGGAGTGCAGCGCAGATCCAGCAGCGCCCCTTAAGCTGACCATTCGGAAAGTCGCGGAGCCCAATGAAGGACGTGGAACCAGCCTTGCTCCAGAAGTGTGAAGATACTTCAGACCCGCTTCAATCACACACTGGAAGCTGATTGATCGACGCACGGCAGAAGATTGGGAATTCAGCTTAAGGACCCAGCAGACCTTACTGATAAGCCATTGTTTTGCTTTGTCAACCTTTATTCTTGCTAAACAGTTTGTAACTTTATTTGTTGTAGAATTAACAGTTGTCCCCATTGAGCATGTTAGAAAAGGGTTTCACTAGCATTTCCGTCCTTTCTTGATAGGAAGTTTACTTGTGCTTTTATGTATTTCTACCTAATCTGGGTATCTACCGCCTCTCCCCATGCCCAGCATGTAAATGTATAAAAATGATCTGGCCAGACTTAAGGGTTTTCCATCGTTATTCATCCCAGCCAGAAGTTTGTTATACTGATAAACATATCTGCACCCATAATGGCCAGCTATACTTTGCTGGATTATTCAAACAAAGCTACCAGTACACTAAAGCTGGTGTCATAACCTGTAACACCCCCGGAAGCACAAATTGGGTTTGTTGGAATTTTGCGCCCACACCCAAAGCTAAAAAGCTGATTAAAGAAACTGTGCAATTAGTAGCTCCTCCGACTGCCCAACAGTCAAAACTAACCCCCTTCCCTCAATCGTGGGAAGTAGGGCAGAATCTGTTTATAAATTTGGCCGAAAATATAGCTCGGACACTTGGTGTCACCAATTGTTGGGTATGTGGAGGGGCCCTAATGACTAAAGAGTGGCCTTGGAAGGGAACTAGTCTGAATGCTTACCAGCTCCTCCAATGGAACCATTCTTTGACTGTTAGAACAGATAATGTACTCCAGAAGTGGATCCTCTCCTCAAAAGTAATTGGAGAAGACTGTTTAAGCAGAGCAGGTTCTGCCTATACTCAATGGGTAGGAGAAACTCCTTTCAAAAGAATATTATACTGGAATTCAACCCACCAGACCTGGTGGCCAACAAGGCCTGTTTGGTATTGGGCATCTGCTTATGCAACTAAATCTTCTCAATGTACTAAAGGGCTATTTTGGACATATGGAAAGGTTGCATATGCCCAGCTCCCAGCGTTATGAAAAGGCACGTATAACATAGGAATAATCCAGCCAGGATTTTTCCTTCTGCCTAACCCAAGGGGGGATGAACTAGGCATTCCTCTTTATGAAGGTCTCAAAACCCGAGGTGCTTGAACCCTCAATGAAGTTCCTAATATAGGAGGGACCCAGGTTTGGAAAGATGTTGAATGGCCACCCCAGAGAATTATAAATACTTATGGCCCAGCCACATGGGCACAAAATAGGAGCTGGAAATACCGCATGCCTATATCACATGATTAGGTTACAGGCTGTCTTAGAAATTATAACTAATCAAACAGCCATGGTTTTTGAGCTTGTTGCTCAGCAGCAGCCCAAATGCGTGCAGCTATTTATTAAAACCGCTTAGCTTGGGACTACCTGCTGGCAGAAAAAGAAGGAGTATGTGGTAAATTTAATAGCTCTGACTGTTGTTTGCAAATAGATAATAATGGTAAAGTTATAACTAACATAGCCACCAATGTTAAAAAACTTGCCCATGTCCCAGTGAAAAAATGGCAAGGCATAAAAATCGGCAATTGGTTTGAAAACATGTTCTCAGGGCTGGGAGAATTTAAGTATATTATTGGATCTATAGTCCTAATGGTGAAATCCTGCCTTATCCTCCCTTGCATAGCCCCAATAATTATGAACGACATTTCTAAGTTTGTGGAAACAGTTGAACGAAAAACTGTGGCCCATATAATGTTAATGCACCAAATTAAGGATGATGATGCTTTAGAGCCATAAAGGATCAAGCAT
>NW_007231697.1:108410-137791 GCF_000164805.1 Carlito syrichta | reverse complement strand
AATCTGATTTTGCTGAGTACAATCTTGTAAGATTCCAAAGGAAATATGTAATCACTCAACATGACCCCCCTTCCTTACCTAAACAAGGGTATAAGAGCCCACGTCTCCTGTTCTGGGGCGCTGGATTTGGATGCATGAAATTCTCGGACCGCTGTGCTAGTCAGCGTAATAAAATGCCACTTCCTCTAATAGTATCGGTGACACGATCTCTCTATTTTTCCTGCTACAATGCCTTTAATTCCAGCACTTTGGGAGGCTGCAGTCAGAGAATTGCCTGAGCCTATGGGTTCGAGATCAACCTGGGCAACACGGTAAGACCTCATCTCTACAATAAATCCAAAAATTAACTGGGTGTGGTGGTGTGTGACTGTAGTTATAGCTGCTTGAAAGGCTGAGGTGAAAGGATCACCTGAGCCAAACAGGTCAAGGCTGCAGTAGCCAGGAGTGTGCCACTGCCCTCCAGACTGAGCGACAGAGTGGAGACTCTAACTCAAAAAAAAAAAAAAAGAAAAGAAAGAAATGGTTAAAGCAGGAGATCACTGTGATCTTAGAATGATGAGACAAATGCTGTCATTACTGTTAATATTTGGATGGTAAATTCTTGTAAATGCAACATTTAGATGGTTTTGAAGAGGTAATCTGTAGGAATATGAATTGTCAAAAAGAATATGGCACCTTGATATGGGCTGTCATCAGGTCCCATAACTGTGGCTTGCTGAAAAAAATGTAACATCTCCAAGTGAACCTGAAGGACATTGTGCTGGTGAGTCACAGGACAAATCATTAAATTCCTTATTAATCCATTGCAGCTCTGTAATCTGTTTTTCATTTGGCTCCTTCCTATCTCCATGTTTGCTCAAAGGTCCTACCCAAACTCTTGATTATTCAGGCAAGGGGGAAGGATTGTCTCATCTCACACTGGCTCTGCCAGACACAGGTGCTTGATATTGAAGCAGCAAATCTCAAGAGACCTTTGTGGCTAGTTAACCAGAGCTGACTAATGTCTTTTTGTGCAACAAGAACAGACCTTACTAGACACTGAGTATGCCAGTGCCTTGATTTTGGACTTCCCAGCCTCTAGGATTTTGAGAAATAAAAGTTTATTGTTTACAAACCATCCAGTTTATGGTATTTTTGTTACAGCAGCTCAAACAGACTAAGACACACACACACACACACACACACACACACACCTTTTTTTTTTTATCAATAATCAATATTTTTTATTATGGTTTTGTGGGGTACAGTTAAGGGTTAGGTATACAAATACGTTTCATTCAGGTACCCTGTTGATAAGAGGTGTTTCCCCATCCCAAGACAGATATTTGCTACCATTAATCCCATCTCTTTCCCCCCGATAGTTTCCCACTACTGTCAGTCATTTTCTTTTTTGTTTTTTTTTTCAGGGTCTCTTCCCCTTCTTTTATTCTTCGTATTCTTTTATTTCTATTCATTGGCTTTTAAAAAAAATTCCTATTCTTTCTTTCTCTTTTTTTTTTTTGAGTTGGAGTCTCTTTCTGTCACCCAGACTGGAGTGCAGTAGCCGCTCCCGGCCACCTCAGCCTCGACCTGCTGGGCTCCGGCGATCCTTCCACCTCAGCCTTCCAAGTAGCTGGAACTACAGGCGTGCGCTACCACGCCCGGCTAAGTCATTTTCTTATAGTATTACATTAGATGTTAAAGGTCCATTATAGGAGTGAGAACATGTGATACTCAGATCTTTGTTTCTGTGAGAGGTCACTCAGTATTATAGACTCTAGTTCCATCCAGGTTGCTGTGAAATTCATGATTTTGCTCCTTTTTATGGCTGCGTAGTATTCCATCATGTATATGTACCACATTTTTTAAAATCCAGTCCTCTTCTGATGGGCAGCATGGTTGCTTCCAGGTTCTTGCTATTACACACACACTTCTTAGCTCTGTCTACATAAAGAGCTTAGGAACAGTGGCACTGATAGCAAAGAGTACATCTCCTACCTAAATCTTGGTTTCTAAATACCATTCTTCACTAGAAGGAACCAGGGATTCTTGAGGAAATGGCTAAATCTAGGTTTGAAACAGGAAAAAGACAAGATAAACGTGGAGTATCTTATTGTACCAGAAAATAAAGATGTTTCAAGAATTATGAGACATATGAAAAGACACAGAAGCCAGCTTTAAGAGGCTTCTACTGGCCAAATCAGAGGTAGTTTGAGCATAAAAAATGACAATAGCAGATCATAATTCATTGAACAAAATGGGAAACCACAAGTTCATTCCTATTGATAAAAATAAATTAATCGCTGGGCTCGGTGGCTCAGCCTGTAATCCCGCGCCTTTAGGAGGCTGAGGTGAGTGGATTGCCTGAGCCTGAGGGTTTGGGACCCGCCTGGGCAGCGAGACCTCATCTCTACAATAAATCAAAAAATCAGCCAGGCGTGGTAGCGCATGCCTGTAATTCCGGCTACTTGAAAGGCTGAGGTGGTAGGATCGCCGGAGCCCAGCAGGTCAAGGCTGCGGTGGCCAGGAGCAGCCACTGCACTCCAGTCTGGGTGACAGAGTGAGACTCCAACTCAAAAAAAAACCAAAAAAATAAAATAAAATAAAATAAATTAATCAGTAAACAGAAAGTTTGACAAACAATGAGTAGTTACATAATCTAAAAGCAATTCCCTGCAAAATATTTATTATTTGCACAGGAGAAAAGACAAACTTTGTAATGAAGAAGCCTGGCATATATGCCACTTTGATCAAGGTTAATCACTGTGATCAAATTGAAAATATTGTTAGGATGCACTGAAAACAAAACAGAGTTGGCCGGGCTCGGTGGCTCGACCTGTGATTTCAGCACTTTGGGCAGCCGAGGTGAGTGGACTGCCTGAGCCCGCGGGTTCGAGACCCACCTGGGCAACTTGGCAAGACCTCGTCTCTACAATAAATCAAAATTTAGCCAGGCGTGGTAGCATGTGCCTGTAGTTCCGGCAACTTGGAAGGCTGAGGTGGAAGGATTGCCGGAGCCCTGCAGGTCAAGGCTGCAGTGGCCGGGAGTGTGCCACTGCACTCCAGTCTGGGTGACAGAGTAAGACTCCGACTCAAAAAAAGAAAAGAAAACAGCGTTACTACTGAGCAGTAGGGCCAAAAAAATGCCTAAATGAATCTAATAATGAGAAAACATTAGATAAGCCCAAAGTGAAGAAGAACATCTTACAATTATTGGTCTGTAATCTTTAAATGTGTCAATGTCATGAAAGTCAAAGCTATTCCGGAGGAACGTTTCAGATTGAAGGAAACTTTAAAAATGTAACTGTAAAAATGCAAAAATGTTACATCCTTTTGCTAGAAAGAACATTAATGAGACAAGTGGTGAAATTTGACCTAGGATTGACTGATAGTAATTAGATATACAAATGGTAACTTCCTGATTTTATTTGTTTTCTTGAGTCAGGGTCTCACTATGTCCACCCAGGCTGGAATGCAGAAGCATGATCACAGCTCACTGCAGCCTCACCCTCCTGGGTTCAGGAGATCCTTCCACCTCAGCCTCCTGAGTAGCTGGGACTACAGGCACGCACCACCACACTTGAGTAATTTTTTCTTTTTCTTTTCTTTTTTTTTTTTTTGGTAGAGATGAAGGCTTGCTATGTTGCCCAGGCTTGTCTTGAACTCCTGGTCTCAAGCAATCCTCCCACCTTGACCTCCCAAAGTACTGGGATTACAGGTGTGAGCCACTGTGCCTGGCCAACTTTTCTGTAAATACATTTCAAAAATAAATATGAAGGAAAACTTGATAATGCAATTACCTTTATAAGAAGTAACAATGCATAGATGAAAAAGCTCAGAGAAACAATGATGAACATTAAAAAGAACTGAAATATGAATAGAAAGACCTCAGGAAGGAAAGTAGAATAAGACAGAACCATCAAACAAATTAGGGTAAAATTGTAAGTTTCACAAAGAAGTAGAGATATTGCCCAAAACATGAAGGACATGAAAGACAGGATTAAGAAAAGTGAGCAACAATAAATGGAAATGAACAACAATCTTAAAAGGATTAGAGAGAAAACGATAAATATAGAACAGGCAAAAGAGAGCTAATATTTGCATAATGGATACCTTAATGAAGAAAACCAAAATAATAAAATAGAAAATAATTTAAATATATAATTCAAAAAAAAATTTCCAGAAATAAGAATATTTCGATCCACAGACTAAAAGATCACACCATGACCAAGGACAGATTAATACAGAAAGGACAACACTAAGAAGTAGTTTCTTGATTTCAAAGATAAAGAATCCTTTGGGCAGCTGGACAAATTATAAGGGTGAAAAAAACATTCAGGCTTATCTCAGTTTTCTCCACAGCAATAGTCCTTGCTAGGAGCAATGCCTAGGAAGTCCTCAAGGAAAGTGTTACTCACACCTTCATACCCAGACAAACTGTGGTCTATATAAAAAGAAGGCACAGTGAGACATTTTTTAGCATGTAGGAGCTCAAAAAATATTGTTTCCATGAAGCTTCCTTGAAGAAACTACTGGAAGATGAACTTATGCCAACCAAGAGGTGAATGGGAAAACTATGGCAAAAATAAAAGGGCAATAGAAAGCAAATAAGGAAGAAGAAGAGAAAATATACTCATCTCATTATTTGTTCATAATAGAGATTTATAAGATAATGCCAAAGAGACAAAAAGTAAGTGTACCAATTATAAAAGCACCCATGAAAACAAAAATATAAACCTTTCAAATTTCCAGAAAAAATAAAAACAAATACATTTTCAGAGTTTTTAAAGAATCTGTGAAAAAATAGAAGGCATCATATAAAATAATTTGAGATAATTAAGACCAAATATGTCAAGTTGATAAATATGCATGGGCTAAACTAACTTATTAAAAGAAATTTGGGCAATCCCTTTGGGTCCCCTCTCACTGTGGGAACTTTTTTGTCTTCTCAATAAATCCAACTTTCTAAAAAAAAAAAAAAAAGAAAGAAAGAAATTTGGATTGAATCGTAAAATGAAATCCAACTCTATGCTGTACACAAGGGAATCAAAGCAAAATAATTTTGAAATCTTCACAAATGTAAATAAGAATAAAGCAGTGGTTGTCATTTTAATATCGGACAAAGTTAACACGAGGACAAACAAGAATTAAGGAGTACAAAGAAATAATGTATAAAATGATAAAGAATGCAATTCATGGCAAGGCACGGTGACTCGCACCTATAATTCCACCACTTTGGGAGGCAGAGGTGGGAGAATTGCTTGAGTTAAGGAGTTCAAGACCAGCCTAGGCAACATAATGAGACCTTATCTCTACCTAAAAAAAAAATAGTTGGTCATTGTGGTGCACATCTGTAGTCCTAGCTACTCAGGGCCCCATAAAACAATTTATAAAACATTCTGTTATGACCGAGTAAGCGAGAAGAAGACACATCAGCAAGCTGAGTCTAATTAATTATAAGTCCTTTATTAATGCGTGGGTCAAGAGCAGGCAAACGCCAAAAAGTAGGATGAGCATCACCAT
The DNA here is from genome assembly GCF_000164805.1 of Carlito syrichta. NCBI lineage: Eukaryota > Metazoa > Chordata > Mammalia > Primates > Tarsiidae > Carlito > Carlito syrichta. The sequence goes on along the minus strand of NW_007231697.1, from coordinate 132,289 downwards.
GACAACAAGCACAGTCATAGGTGTGTTCCCCAAAGACAGCTTGTAGAGCTGCTAAAAGCAGTCTCTTAGGTTGGAATTCCATCTACTCTCTGATTTTAGGCAACTACTTAAGCTCTCTGAGCTCTTTTCTGTTAGATTGGGATAACTAGATTCTCTGCCTCATAAGGTTGTAGTGAGGATTTTTTGCTTTTTGAGTTGGAGTCTCACTCTGTCACCCAGGCTAGAGTGCAGTGGCACACTCACGGCCACCACAGTCTTGACCTGCTGGGCTCAGGTGATCCTTCCACCTCAGCCTTCCAAGTAGCTGGAATTAAGTAGCACATGGTACCATGCCCAGCTAATTTTTTAAATTTATTGTAGAGATGAGGTCTCAACAAGTTACCCAGCTGGTCTTGAACTCATGAGCTCTGGCAATCCTCTCACCTCGGCCTCCCAAAGTGCTGGGATTATAGGTGTAAACCACTGCACCAGGCCTGCAGTGAGGATAAGAAGCACATATGAAGTGTTTAGCACAGTAATAATAGCATTTACTTTATGTCAGCATGGCAGCTAAATAATGACCCCCAAAGATATGCAGGTGCTAATTTCTGGAACCTGTGAATGTTACTTTATAAGGAAAAAGGGTCTTTGCTGATGTGATTAAGGATCTTGAGATAGGGAAATTATCCTGAATTATCTGAATGGGCCCTAAATGTAATCACAATCGTCCTCATGAGAGGGAGGTAGAGGGAGATTGTACTGCTGACAAAGTACATGATGGAAAGACACTACTTGCTGGCTTTCAAGATGGAGGAAGGTGCCACCTTCGTCCTAACCTATAAAAATCCAGATTTATAAAACAAATTAGGCTGGGCATGGTGGTTCAAGCCTGTAATCCCAGCACTTTGGGAGGCCAAGGCGAGAGGATTACCTGATCCGGGGGGTTAGAGACCAGCCTGGGCAACTTGGCGAGACCTTGTCTCTACAATAAATTTTTTTAAAAAGTAGCTGGGTGTGGTGGCATACACCTGTAGTTCTAGCTACTTGGAAGGCTGAGGTGGAAGGATTGCCTGAGCCCAGCAGGTTGAGGTTGCAGCAGCTGTGAACATGCCACTGCACTCCAGCCTGAGCAACAGAATGAGACTCCAACTCAAAAAATAACTAACTAAATAAAATAAACTGTAGTCATTTTTTCCTTTTACAACTTCTTTCACTCTGGACTCTGGGATAGGTGGAAGAGTGGTTTTAGGGAAAGCTGTAACTTAAGGCTCTTCAGATCCCTTCCTGGCTCAAAATAAAGTTTGTCAGGGGAGTTCTTCACATGTGGGTAAAGGATGTGGTATGTGGTGGGGCCAACTGAGAATGGTAGATTAGTGTGATCCCCGGATACATCTCCCACTAGCAATGAGGAGAAAACAATAGGTGAGAGTTAGATGAAAGAATACAGGGAAGTCTTCAGGATAGGGCCTGTATTAGTTTCCTGAGGCTTCTGTAACAAATTACCACAGACTTGGTGACTTAAAACAATACATTCATTTCAATTCATTCTCCTACAGTTCTGGAACGCAGAGTCTGAAAAAAACTTAACTGGACCAAAATGCAAGTGTCTGCGAGGTCGCCCTCCCTCCAGAGGCTCTGGGGGAGATCTGTTTCTTTTCCTTTTTCAGCATCTAGAGCTGCATTCTTCAGTGGCATATTCCTCCATCTTGAAAGGCTGCCGCGTAGCATCTTGTTTCAATCTTCACATTGCCACCTTCTTCTGTGTATAAGTCACCTAGGTAAGCAGTATGCTAACTGATTAATGATCAAAAGCTTAGTTGCCATTATGGAAGATGCCATCAGACCAGTTCCTTATCTTTGCCATTCAGAAGTCTTCAAGGAAGTTGCTTGAAAGAAACACAAAAACCACACCAACACCCTGTCACATTTGTCCCAGTGGCCTGAGTCACAGGGAAATGCAGAAGGGAGAGAACAATATTCCCTATCTGTGACCTGACTCTGCCCCAGTCCAGACCTAAGAGAGGACTGTAGCTCTTCTGAAGTCCCTGGGAGTTAAGATCCAGGTCAGGACTGATAAACACCACTGGGCATGGGTCCTGGTCGATATCAAAATCTATTTCCCCCAAGGGTTTTCCAAATTTTCTAGGTTGTCTGAAACTGGGGTATAGCCTTTAAAACAGCACTGTCCCATAGAGGTAGAGCCATTTCTTGGTATATGTGGAGGACTGGCTCCAGGACCACACCCCTACTGGGTGCCCCCCACCCATCCATGTGACTACCAAATGCTCACGTCCCTTGTAAAAAATGACGTACTATTTGCATATAGCCTATGTACATCTTGCTGTATACTTTAAATCATCTCTAAGGCCTGGGTGTGGTGGCTCACTTTGAGAGGCCACGGTAGGAGGACTACTTGAGGCCAGGAGTTTGAGACCAGCCTGGGCACCACAGTGAGACCTTGTTTCCATAAAAAAAAAGTTAGCCAGATGCACTGACATGCCCCTGTAGTCCCAGCTACTCGGCAGGCTGAGGCGGGAAGATCACTTGGGTCAAGAGTTCCAGGCTGCAGTGAGCTATGATTACTACACTGTACTCCAGCCTAGGCCACAGAGTGAGATTCTGTCTCAAAAAAATAAAAATCATCTCTAGATTACTTATAATGCCTAATACAATGTAAATGCTATGTAAATAGTTGTTATACTGTATTTTCAAAATTTTGTATTATTTTTATTGTTATATTGCTATTTTTTAAAAAATAGTTTTGATCCCCAGTTGGTTGAATTCACAGATGCAGAACCCACAGATATGGAAGGCCAAATGTATAACGAACCGTATACCTAATTTTAAATTGTCAAGTAGCCACATTTAAACAGTAAAAAAGGGCCGGGCATATTAGCTCATGCCTATAGCCTCAGCACTTTGGGAGGCTGAGGCGAGAGGACTGCCTGAGTCTAGGGATTCAAGACCAGCCTGGAGAACTTGGTGAGACCCCCCTATCTCTACAATAAATCAAAAAAATTAGCTGGGAGCGGTGGCGCGTGCCTGCAGTTCCAGCAACTCGAAAGATTGAGGTGGAAGGATCACCTGAGCCCAGCAGGCCAAGGCTACAGTGACTGTGAGCATGCCACTGCACTCTAGCCTGGGTAACAGAGTGAGACTTCTACTCAAAAAACAAACAACAAAAAATCAAAAAAGTAGCCAGGTGTCATGGTGCACACCTGTAGTCCCAGCTACTCGGGAAGCTGATGCAGAAGGACTACCTGGGTCCAGAAGGTCGAGGCTGCAGTAACTGTGATTGTGCCACTGCACTCCTGCCTGGGTGAAAGAGACTCCGACTCCAAAAAAAAAGTAAAAAAGAAACATGTGAAATTAATTTCAATAATATATTTTATTTAATATAATATCGTTTTAATCCAATCAATATAAAAATTATTCCTTTTTTGTACTAAACCAATGTGTATTTTACACTTATATACATTTCAACTCAGATGAGCCACTTTTCAAGTGTCCAATAGCTACATTTTGCTAATGTATTTTACAGCACAAGTCTACAGTAACTTGACTTGCCTCCTTCCCACTCTACCTCCCACACTCATCAGATGCAAAGATGGTACCAGGGATTTGAGAGGTAGACCAAAAAAGTTCAGGGGACTTGTTTTTTGGACAAACCATAATTGTATACACTATGGAGTACAATGTGATGTTTTGATATAGGTATACAATGTGGTATGATTAAATCAAGCTAATCAATATATTCTTCACCTTGCTTACCTATCATTTTTTATGGTGAAATTTATTCTCTTCGTTATTTTGAATATATAATACATTATTATTGACTATAGTCATCCTGGTGTGCAATAAATCTCAAAACCTGTTCCTTCTGTCTGTCTGAAAATCTGTACCCTTTGATCAACAATTCCCTGTTCCTTCCTTCCCCAACACTCCTCCTCCAGCCTCTGGTAACCATCATTCTCTCTCTACTTCCATGAGTTCAACTTTATAGATTACACATATCAGTGAGATCATGTACTATTTGTCTTTCTGTTCCTGGCTTATTTTGCTTAGCATAATGTCCTCCAGATTCATCTGTGTTGTTGCAAATGACAGGACTTCCCCCTTTCGGGGGACTTGCTGTTGTCATGGTGATGCTGAGTCCACCAGGAAAAACAAAGTTGCTATTTTTTGGAACCATCCTTATCTTTTCCAATATCCATCTTCTCTCCCCTCCTGAAATCAAGGTCCAGTGCTCTCAAAGAATTTGGCCCATATGCTATTAAAGCACCTACTTCACTTTGCCTTACAGTCAGTTAATGTTTCTGGGTTTTTGTTGTTGTTGTTGTTTGTTTGTTTTTTGAGTTGAAGTCTCATTCTGTCTCCCAGGCTGGAGTACAGTAGCACACTCACAGTCACCACAGCCTTGACTCACTGGGCTCAGGTGATCCTTTCACCTCAGCCTTCCAAGTAGCTGGAACTACAGGTATGTACCAACATGCCTGGCAAATTTTTTTTTTAATTGTAGAGGTGAGGTCTCGCCAAGTTGCCCAGGCCAGGTTCAAACCCCTGGGCTCAGGCAATCCTCTTGTCTGCCTCTCAAAGTGCTGGGTTTACAGGTTTGAGTCACCATGCCTGGCCAGTTAATGTTTCAAATGTCCCGACTAGATTTCAAATGTCTTAATAGCAGGGTACCACTCTCTTGTCATCTCTTTATAGGAAAAGAAAAAAAAGCTGTGGGTTTAGCACTTAGTCATCAATAAATGTTTGTAGAATGAATGCATAAATGAATGAATGAGACAGCCCTTACAGAGTTGATGAACTGTGTGTTATGACCTGTGTTTCCTCTGACAACTTCAGGTCCTGCTTTCTAGTTAACAGTGAAACCAGTCTTGCACTGTTGGGTCCCAGCCTGGAAACCGATGGAAATACTCACCTTTATCTTCTGAGTTCTTACTCTTATAAATTTAACTCAGCAAATAGTTCCTGAATAAGTTCTATATTCCAGGCACCATGTTGGGTCTGTGAAAACTGCAAAGATGAGTAAGAAATAATCCTCGCCCTCAGGTCCCTAACAATGTAGTCAGGGACCTTCGACAGGTGTACACAAATAATTATAAATTTAGGCTGAGTAACCTAAGTGCTCTAAGTAGAATAGAGATTTCTGTGGCAATGGGCGGGGGGAGGGGGCGGCAGGGGGAGTTGCAGAAGATGTTTCATTCAGGGACATCCTTTGAGATGATGCTTGGAGGAAGGACAGAATTTGGATAGATGGGATGAAGGGAGAGAAAGAAACAGCTTTTAAAAATCTAACAAATGAGGAAGAAACACAATACAGATTAGGTGTGGTGAAGAGATTAATTAGGACAAGGAAATGAGCCAGATTCTAAAGATAAGAACAGAGTGGAAGAAGTCACAACAGGGTGGCAGGGAACAGACTTCATTCAGAGGGGTGAGGGCTCCACAGGCACTCTTCTTTAAGCCAGTAACGCTGTGCAAAGAGCTCATGAAGTTGAGAATCCCAGAAAGAGATGAGGTAGATCTTTATTACACACTCATGCTGGCAGAGGCAAGGCCTGGAGGAATGAAAAGCTCTCTGACCAAGAAAGGAGGAATCTCTTAAAGATTGTGACACAATCAGATTTCAGCAAAGTCCCAGAGTGACAGAGAAAGGATGAGAAGAAATCAGATGTGTTGGGAAGAACTTTATGTAGCACAGAACACGTGGATAATAAATATTCTGGCTAGCACGTGCTACATGCTCCGGAGATTATGGGAGTAGTCAGAACAGGAAGTCAAACACTTCCCTGGGAAATCACCCCAGGGTGGGGACGTGGAAGAAGAATGGAGACAGTGATTGCCAAGGCTGGAGTGTAAATGACAAGTGACAGCCTTTTCCAAGTCATTAAGGTCAGGACCCAGGCCCAGAGTTGTGTAGGTAGTTCTGTACATATCACAAAATTTGGACCCACAACAATGGAAAAAATTCCAAGGACTGACATTGAGGCAGGTATGTAAAAGAAAAGTAGAAATAATCTAATTTAAAGACAAGACCAATTTACTTTCCATTTTATTTTTAAAGTTCAGATGCACCTATTGCCCCGAACAGTTTTACTTCAGAACAAGAAACAGGCCCTTTTGCCTTTTCAGAGCACACACACAAGGTCATCTAAAAAACACACATTTTAGACCGGGGACGGTGGCTCAAACATGTAATCCCAGCACTTTGGGAGGCCAAGGTGAGAGGATTGCCTGAGCCCATGGGTTCAAGACCAGCCTGAGCAACTTGGTGAAACCAATAAATCAAAAAAATTAGCTGGCGTGGTGGCATATACCTGTAGTTCCAGTTACTTGGAAGGTTGAGATGGAAGGATTGCCTGAGCCCAGTGCGGGGGGTCCCGCCCTACAAGGGTCGTGAGATGTCCTGAAGGAGAGACGGACAGGAGAAAGACGAAGATAATGTACCCAGACACCTGTTTTTTGAACAGATGACAATTTAATGTTAGTTAACACAGAGCTTTTATACCATTCGTAAAGGGGCAAGACAAAGAAAATTCCTTCACGTACATATGCTCTACAAGTTACCACCATCTAGTGGTTTTAGCAATAAACAAGCCAAGAACCCTGTAAACATTCAGACAATGTCTTATTCATAAGGCCAAAGATGATAGTTTTAGTCTAAAGTCCCGAATTACAGTCCTTGAACTGTCTCCAGAAAGTTTAGCAGTAGTCTTTCTTCTGGGGCTTTATGTCCTTCAGAGTTTTGTAATCGCCTTTGTTGTCTAGGTGTCTTCATTACTTTTCTCTTATCCTGCAGTGCTTGTTTTTAAAGAAAACTCAAAAGAAGCTTTTAGTAATGTTTCCCAGGCCCCCAAGGTTGTTTTCTGTCTTTAGCTAAGTTGTCATAAAAGTGTCTGATTAGTATATTATGAGTTCAGTGAAAACCCACTTTACAAATGTTAATTTAGAGTTTTAACTATTGAATTAAGTAAAAACCTTAAAGATAATCTTTATCCTAAGTCAGTGAAAACAGTGTTATAAATCACCTACATAACTTCTAGATAAGTGTTAGAACTTATAATGAGCTCATAATAAACTTACTATAAACTTGTGCTTCTAAAGAACCTTATGTCTAAACACTAAACTGCATAATCCTAAATCAGATAAGGAGTGAATATACTTATATCATTTATTACTTAAGCAATATCTAGTAACTTATAACCAAGTGAAAGAAAGCATTCTTGATGTGCTTCAGAGTTTAACCCTTGCATATGTTAGAAAAGGCCAAGTGGCATAGTGGGAAAATGGAAAAATGAACCATGACATCTCCAGGTTAGTTGTGATTCTTCGCATAAACATGCCATCTTCTTCTTCCACGACTGCACAGAATTTCTTCAGCTGTATCAACAGCAAAGATGGAAGACAGAAGGGCCTCAGCTGCCCGGACTCGCTTTGCGGCCGGGGTGGGGGGTCCTCAGCACACCTGGACTTTGTCAATCAGGCGGGCCTCCAAGGCTGGCTTCCAACAGCCCAGCAGGTGGAGGCTGCAGTGGCCATGAGCGTGCCACTGCACTCCAGCCTGGGCGGCAGAGTGAGACTCCAACTCAAAAAAAAAAAAAGCCCACACATTTTGCATTCAGTGGTACACACCCAGAGCTGTACAGGAGACTGAAAATGGATAGTATACACTGAATATGTAGCAACTGCTAGACCTTGTGCAGTGTTCTTTTACAGGCATTATCTAATTTAACCCTCATTATCCATGACATTACGTTACCAACTTCATTTCTCAGATGGGGAAGCAGATTACATAGCTTGCCAAGAACACAAAGCTAGTAATTAGGAAGATTTTAAAATACTATAAATTCGTGTTTATAGTTATAGAAGTTTTCAGATTTCCTTTTTCGGTGTGGCAGTTTTAGTAATATAGAAATGTATTTATTTTATTTTTTGAGTTGGTGTCTCACTCAGGCTCACCCAGGCTAGAGTGTAGCAGCACAATCACGGCCACCACAGCCTTGACCTCAGGCAATTCTTCCACCTCAGCTTTCCAAGTAACTGGGACTACAGGTGTGTACCACTTTGCCCAGCTAATTAAAAAAAAAAAACTGAGCCGGGCTCGGTGGCTCAGTCTGTAATCCCGCGCCTTTGGGAGGCTGAGGTGAGTGGATTGCCGGAGCCCGCGGGTTCGAGACCCGCCTGGGCAGCAAGACCTCATCTCTACAATAAATCAAAAAATCAGCCGGGCATGGTAGCGCATGCCTGTAATTCCGGCTACTCGGAAGGCTGAGGTGGAAGGATCGCCGGAGACCAGCAGGTCGAGGCTGCAGTGGCCGGGAGCGGCCACTGCACTTCAGTCTGGGTGACAGAGTGAGACTCCAACTCAAAAAAAAAAAAAAAAAAATTGGAGAGATGAGGTTTCACTATGCTGCCCAGGCTGGTCTCGAAATCCTGGGCTCAAGCGATCCTCCCACCTCGGCCTCCCAAAGTGCTGGGATTACAGGCATAAGCCACAATGCCTGGCCTTTCCTAGAAATTTTAGAAATTTAAATAGTTCCTTGAAACTTTCTTTTTTTTTTTTTTTTTGAGTTAGAGTCTCACTCTGTCACCCAGACTGAAGTGCCGTGACCCGCTCACGGCTACCGCAGCCTCCACCTTCTGGGCTCAGGAGATCCTTCTGCCTCAGCCTTCCAAGTAGCTGGAACTACAGGTGTGCACTATCACTCCGGGCTTTTAAAAAAAAATTTATTGTAGAGCCGGGCTCGGTGGCTCAGCCTGTAATCCCGTGCTTTGGGAGGCTGAGGTGAGTGGATTGCCGAGACACACCTGGGCAACTTGGCAAGACCTCATCTCTACAATAAATCAAAAAAATTAGCCGGGCATGGTAGCACGCGCCTGTAGTTCCAGCTACTCGGAAGGCTGAGGCGGAAGGATCGCCGGAGCCCAAGCAGGTGGAGGCTGCGGTGGCCGGGAGCGGCCACTGCACTTCAGTCTGGGTGACAGAGTGAGACTCCAACTCAAAAAAAAAAAAAAATTTATTGTAGAAATGAGGTTTCACCAAGTTGTCCAGGCTGGTCTTGAACCCTGAGCTTAGACAATCTTCTCACCTCGGCCTGATCACAGGCTTGAACCACTAATCCCGGCCTAAGTTTTCAAATGTATTGACATTGGTTTTGTCATAATTGTCTCTCTTTAAAAAAAAAAGAAATGTCTGGCCAGGCTTGGTGGCTCAGCCTGTAATCCCAGAGCTTTGGCAAGCCAAGGCAAGTGGATTGCCTGAGTCCACAGGTTCGAGACCTGCCCGGGCAACTTGGCGAGACGTCGTCTCTACAATAAATCAAAAATTAGCCGGGCATGGTAGTGCATGCCTGTAGTTCTGGTTACTTGGAAGGCTGAGGCAGAGGGATCACCGGAGCCCAGCAGGTCAAGGCTGCAGTGGCCGGGAGTGTGCCACTGCACTCCAGTCTGGGAGACAGAGTGAGACTCCAGCTCAAAAAAAAAAAAAAAAATTGTCTGTGGGATCTGAGATGTATTCCTCTTTTCATTTCTGATGTCATGTGTGCCCTCTTTCTTTTTCTTGACCAGTCTTTTCAGAAATGTATCTTTTTTTAACTTCCAATTTTTTCACTTATTTATTTTAAAAACTTTTTTTATTTTAAAGATGTGGGGTACAATTCAGGATTAGGTAGATAAGTGGTCATTGTACAGGTAAAGACGTTCTTTTTGAACAGTCTCTTGATTTGTTGATCCCTTCTATTGTAAGTTTTTTTTTTATTTTGTTAATTTCTCTTATAGCTCCACTATGAGTCTGTAATGTTTCTTTCCTTTTATTTTCTTTGGAGCTATTTTTTGGCAATTTTTTTTCTAATTTCTTGAGATGGATACGTAGTTCATTGATTTTTTTTAGCCTCTATTCTTGTCTAAATATGCATTCAAGACTATAATATTTCCTAAAATGTGGCATTAACTGCATTTCTGCAACTCTTGTATTTTATTATCATTTAGTTTAAAATATTTTCTAACTTCCATTGTCACTTCTATTTTGATGTATGGGTTATTTAGATATGTATTTCTTAATATTAAAATCTGAGGATTTTCTTGTTATTTGTTTTTTATTGATTTCTTGTTTAATTGCTCTGTGGTTAGAGAACATACTTTGAATTATTTCACATCTTTGACATTTGTTGAAACTTGCTTTATGGCCTAACATATGTTCTATGGCAGATTATGTTTTCCATAGTTAGTCACAACAGTATCTCCTTTGCCAGATACTCTTCTTCCATGTGACTTTGCCATTTTACTGACCAAGGGAAAAATACCCTGTAACTGATCAAGGGAAAATAGCTGACCTGGCAGCTTTTGCTTTCAGCTTCTTGGAAGATGACCACTATGTAAGGGAAGTGTAGCTACCCTCAAGTCACCATGCTGTGAGAAACTCAAGCCATGTGGAAAGACCTTGGAGGATGAGACATCCTGAGAAGAGAAGAGAGGCCGGTGAGCACCAAGGTACCAAGACATGTGACTAAAGGAGCCATCATGGACATCTAGTCCAGTCAAGTCTTCTAGTTCTAGCTGTTTCTGACTGAAGTCACATAGGACACCCCTAGTGAGTACTACCCACCTGAGCCCATTCCACCCACAGGAACTTAAGAAATGATAAATTGCTAATTTAAACTCTACATTTAAAGAGAATTTGTAATGCAGCAATAGTTATTCAGAACATGGTTAATTTGTGTAGATATTCTGAATGTATTTTAAAGGAATAGCCGGGCTCGGTGGCTCAACCTGTAATCCCGCGCCCTTTGGAGTCTGAGGTGAGTGGATTGCCTGAGCCCGCGGGTTCAACACCCGCCTGGGCAGCGAGACCTCATCTCTACAATAAAATCAAAAAATCAGCCGGGCGTGGTAGCGCATGCCTGTAATTCCGGTTACTTGAAAGGCTGAGGTGGAAGGATCGCCAGAGCCCAGCAGGTCAAGGCTGCGGTGGCCGGGAGTGGCCACTGCACTCCAGTCTGGGCGACAGAGTGAGACTCCAACTCAAAAAACAAACAAACAAAAAAATCAGCCGGCCGTGATAGCGCATGCCTGTAATTCCGGCTACTTGGAAGACTGAGGCGGAAGGACTGCGGGAGCCCAGCAGGTCGAGGCTGCGGTGGCCGGAAGCGGCCACTGCACTCCAGTCTAGGTGACAGAGTGAGACTCCAACTCAAAATAATCATCATAATAATAATACTCGGACTCATGAACTCAGGCAATCCTCTTGCCTCCACCTCCCAAAGTGCTGGGATTACAGGTGTGATCTACCGCGCATAGCTGATTTAAGTACTTTAGAATATGCTAAACCGAAGAATATTTTACTCATGCTAACTGGAATTTTATGCTACATAGTATTTCTGGGAATTATTTGTGCCTGTTAAAATTTTATAGACTCATAGATCTGGAAGGTCCCTTAGAAATCAATTGTTACAGACAGCTTAGTTATAGTATTATCTTTGGAGGTAGTATTCTAAGTCTTTTTCTTTTTATATTATTTTTATATGATTAATTTTTAAACATAAGGACACATCATACATAGTCAGAAAAATAAACTAAAAATAGTTATTGAGGCCAGAGTTTGAGCCCAGCCTGGGCAAAAGTGAGACCCCCCCATCTCTACAAGAAAAATTTTAAAAGTAGCTAGGTGTGGTGGCACATGCCTGTAGCCCCAGCTACTTGTCATACTGAGGCAGGAGGATCACTTGAGCCTAGGAGTTGGAGGCTGTAGTGAACTGCTATCATGTCACTGTACTCCAGCCTATGTGACAGAGTGAAACAAAAAAAAAGTAGAAGGGAGGTTATTCCTGCTAAGAAATTCAGTGTGGAAAATAATAGTCTTTTCAACAAGTGGTGCTGGAACAACTGGATATCCAAATGCCAAAGAATAAATTTGAACTCCTACATCACTCCATATACAAAAATTAACTCAAAACGAATCATAGACCTAAATGTAAGGATTAAAATTATAAAACTCTTAGAAGAAAATGTTGGAGTAAATCTTCATGCTCTTGGGTTAGGCAAAAATTTCTTAGGCCCAAAACCAAAAGAACAACCAACAAAAGAAAACACAGCTAAATTGAGCTTCAATAAAATGAAAAACTTTTGAGCTGTATGCAATGTTATCAAGTAAAAAAATAAAACAACCCTTGAATGGGATAAAATACTTGCAAGTCATATATATGATAAGGAACTTGTATATCCAAAATATATAAATAACTTATAATTTATTAACAGACAGATAACCCAAATTAAAAATGGCAAAGGACTTAAATAGACATTCCTCTAATAAATAAATAAAAAGTAGCTAATAAGCACATGAAAATATACTCAGTATCACTAGCAATTAGGGAAATGCAAACCTAAACCATAAGATACCACTTAAGACACTAGGATGACTATATTTAATAAGACAGATAACAAGTGTTATGGAGGATATGAAGAAATTGGAGTCCTTACAAATTGTTGGTGGGTATGAAAATGGTATAGCTACTTTGGAAAACAGTTTGGCAGTTCCTCAAAATGTTACACATTGTTGTTACATGACCCACAATTCCATTCTTAGGTATATATCCAATATAAAAATATATATATCCACGCAAAAACTTGTACACAAAATGTTCATAGCAGCATTACTCATAGTTGCCAAAAAAGTAGAAACAACCTAAGTGTCCATCAACTGATAGATAAATAAAATGTAGTATATCCATACAATGGAATATTACCTGGCAATAAAAAGGAATGAAGGCCAGGTGTGGTAGCTCAGCCTGTAATCCCAGCACTTTGGGAGGCCGAGGTGAGAGGATTGCCTGAGCCCGGGTGTTCGAGACCAGTCTGGCAACTTGGTAAGACCTTGTCCTTACAATAAATCACAAAAACTAGCTGGGCGTGGTGGCATGCATCTGTAGTTCCAGCTACTTGGAAGGCTGAGGCGGAAGGTTCACCTAAACCCAGCAGGTCAAGGCTGCAGTGGCTGTGAGCATGCCACTGCACTCCTCCAGCCTGGGTGACAAGAGTGAGACTCCAACTCAAAAAAGAAAGAAATGAAGTACTGATACATGCTATAACACAAATGAACCTTGAATACATTGTGGTAAGCAAAAGAAGCCAGTCAAAATGTCCAGAATAGGCAAATCTATAGTGACAGAAAGTAGATTAGTTATTGCCTGGGGCTAGGGCTGTGGGTATGTGTTGGCGACACAGTGACTGCTAATAAGCAAGGGTTTATGTTGCACAGTGGGCAGGTCTATGTAAACCTTCCCCTAAAGTCTGATGAAGCTGATAGGCTGAAGAGAGAGGCTGACATACGCAGTTTCTTAGAAAGAAACATTCAGTAGGGACTTACAAACAGAAACGATGTCTGTGTCTGTGTCTCCATGGCAAGACAAGATCGTGGAGCCCTGCACCATTAACCCCTACACCCAGGCTTATATACCTTGGGAAAAGGGTGATTCAGAAGGGATTTGTAGGATGACTGATGTACGGTATGTATCATCAAGGTTATTTGACCTAAGGGCAGGACTTATATACATACTCTTAAGTAATGAAAAATAGATCACTGAAAATCTTAGAGGTCTTCCCAAGACTGGGGTTCATCAGAAGACTACATGGTGGATTAGCATCCAAGATGGAGTTGCTTTGACCTCTACAAGCTTCTTTTTATGGTGATGAAAATGTTCTTAATTAGATTGTAGTGATGGTCGTACAATGTGAGAAACAAGCTCACCTGTCCAAAATCAAAGGATGGACATGGAGACACAGAGTGCAGCAGAAGCGAGACTTTAATGGTGGTCTTGCAAAATTGGGTGTCTGGTAGGCAGGCACACCCAAAACGGTTACATCAAGCAATTTATTCCCCAGTGTGCAAGTCCCTCCCCCATTTCCTCACTGGCCGAGTACTATGGGGTGTACAATCTTCCCAGGCATCACCTAAGTTTTATTATTCTCTTATAAGGTATTCATTGTCCCCTTCCCTCTTTTCCTGCCCCCAAAAAAGACCCATCAAAGGTCTTGAGAAAGTAGAACCAGGAAGTAGAAAGAACAAAGGGCTGATGACCAGCCACCATTTTAAGAAGTCAGAGTGGTAGTTCTGGGTTTTGTTTGTTTAGGGACTTTCCAGGAACATGTACTTTCTGGGGTTGCCATATCTGCAAGTTAATTAAGCAACTTTTGTTAAGCAACCCTTTGAAAAGGAATCATTTCGGCTATTTTTCTTACAACTCTGTGGTTACACCAAAAATCATCAAATTGTATATTTTATATGAATGGATCGTAAGGTATGTGAATTATATCCTAATAAAGCAGTTAAAATAAAGTCTACTCCATGAAATTGGAATAGCAATATGATTAAAGATATCATTCTATTCATTCATTTTATTTTATTTTATTTTTACTATATGGAACACTTCATGAATTTGCATGTCATCCTTGTGCAGGGGACATGCTAATCTTCTCTGTATCATTCCAATTTTAGTATATGTGCTGTCAAAGCAAGCACTATTAATTCATTATTAAACAGTAAGATTATTTTCAAAGTTTTACCCTGCTAAATAATAGTGTAATCAAGCACTCCATTTCAAAGAACTATTTTTTTACTAAAGCTGCTATAAATCTAATAATCATGTGCTGTCACTAAGGTCACCTACATAACTTCAAGGTCAAAGTCTGTTACTACTTCACAGATGCAAATAACTGTTATCTTCCACACAATTCTTTCCCATAGAACAAGGTCAGTAGCCTGCCCTAATTATGATTGGTGTAACAGTAACAGATACAAAATATAATGGATTAAACAGAACAGAAGCTTATTTATCTGTCACGTAAACATCTACAGGTAGGTAACACAAGGCTGGCATGGCAGATTTCTCCATAATATTCTCAGGTCCCTGGGCTTTCATTCTACTACTTTGCCAATTGTAGGGTGTGGTTTTTGCTCTTAGGGTTCCAAGGCAACAAGGTGAAAGAAGACAGAAAAAGTGAGGGTAGACGAAAAGAGGGCAAAGTGTGTGTGCCAAATGTCTTTAAGAAAAGTTCCCAGGTGCCATTTCGGCTGTACATCCAGTAGCCAAAACATTGTGACATAGCCATATTTAATTTCAAGTGAGACTGAAAATATAGTCTTTATTCTTGGTAGCATGTACCCAGATAGAAATTAGGGGTTCCATATCATGGAAAAAAGGGAAATGGACACTCAGAAATAACTAGCAGAATTGGCCAATGACTCATAACACCTAATTACACAAAACCCCACCAAAAGCTATAAATAAAAATAATCTGGTCACAAAGGATGAAAGAAATAATAAGAAATAAGAAGTACACACTGTGGGGAGTGGGATTGGCAGTAGTGGGAAACTGCCGGGGGGGTACACACCTCATCAACAAGGGTACCTGCATAATGAACATTTATGAACTCTGAATTATACCCCACATCTTTAAAATAAGAAATATTAAAAAAGAACTACACACTAAATTAAATAATATAAGAAATGACTATATTTAGTAGTTGAAAACATCAGAGGAAACATGTTTACAAAAGGGTGACGAAATAATAAGTTTTAACAATGGGGGAAATATTTTTTATGAGAGAACCAGAAGCAATATCCATCAGATATACTAAAGCCAATAAAGAAACAGTTTAAATAAAGAATTAAAATCATATTGCTTTTCACTTCCCAATAAAATAATAAACTTAACAAAACAAATAGTACCTTTTTGTCTCTTTATTTCTTCATATGCCTCTAATTTCTGAAATTATCACTAATTTTATTTCTTTAGGCAATACTTCAATGATATATACTGCATTTTGCCTTTTCTATATACACCTAAAGCTATAATCACTTTTGTCTGAAAAACAAACCAAAAAAAGCGTTTTATTACAGTTTTTTATTTACATATGCATAATACATATGTTGGGAAAATACTGGATGCTCTCTTCCAAGAAATCCCAATGTATAAAACAATGTAAATTTACTTAATCCTCTTAATAATTTATTTAAGATTTACAGACAGGCTTTGCTTCTATATAAGAAACAATTGTAAGATAAAGTTTTCAGGAGAAATAAATTTCAGGAAAAGATAATTAACATTTAGTTTTTTAAAATTTTACAAGTTCTGAAGGACTTAACCACAGTTACACCATGTGGGAAAAATATAATTCTCAAATGCTGATGCCAAGAGTAGTGTTAACATTTTGTATTATGAAATTTGACTAATGGAAAAAAGGTCAGGGCCAGGACCCATATATACCAACTGACCCAAGCACTAAAAAAAGTGTACATTTTCTTTAGATAGTTCTACAGCTAGTATGTACTTCCTAAGAGAAATTACTATTCCAACAAGATGATAGCTTCACAAATAACATGTCATTTACACATCTCCAAAATGTAATAAACTGACCAGACTCTATACAGTATGGCCATATGAATAAAGATAACAAGTTGTCTTCTTGAAATCACTATGACTCAATACTATTTCAGCTTATTTAAAAGACAAACATGTTGGCTTTTTTCTGAGTCCACTTTGCAGATCTGCAGTCCTATTATACATGACACAGAAGCTATAGAATATACTGTGTAGGAGACTGAGGAAGCCCTAGACTGGAAAATTGGGAGGGTTGTGTTCCAGTTCTGCTTTGACTCCCTAAATTAGGCACCCTAGATAAGACAACTTATCAAGGTCTTCATTTCCTCATTAAAAACAATTAATGAGTTGGACTCAATGTTCTCTAAGGTCCTTTCCAGCACCTGATTCTAAGGTGCCTTGCAGGTTCATCTAGGATGACACAGCACTCATAGTCTGTTTACATCAAATAGTTTCTGACACATTTATCAGAAACCATCCAACAAGAAATATGCATAAATTATTTAAATGTTTTCCTCTGTGTTTCTAGTCAGGGTCCTGCATTCTAATTTTTAAAATCAAAATAAGATGACCAGAATATAAAACTTAGCATTCACAGCACTGAATCTAGAAGAAATGTAATCAACAGAATGTTAAAACAAAAAGAGCATTTGACAGAGAGAAAGAGGAGATAGATGGAGACATATTATGAAGCATGTTTCAATGACAATTATTCCATAGCAACTGTGCACCCAGAATTTGTGAACATATTTTTACAAGCTAGGGGGAAAGTTCAGCTTAAATGTCAAAACATAGCGCCAAAATGATTCTGAATTTCCTAAAGACACACTTTAAGGAAGAGACGTATTCTTCTCATTTCCCCATACTCCAGTTCCAAAGTGGAACATTTTAAATTATACGCATCTTAGGTAATTTTTTTTTTTTTTTTTTTTTTTTGAGACAGGGTCTTTCTCTGTTGCCCAGGCTGGAATTTTGGTAAAATTCTATAGAAAACAAATGCCCAGATATTTACAATTTAACTTATTTCTTCTTCAATTTGTTTTTTATAGCAGATATGTTAATTTCATTTTGAACATGGTATGCCAAATATCCTGAGGTTCCAGGAATGAAGTCATGCAGCTCCCCAAGGAATTTCTTCATGGCATCAATGGATATATAACCTATATAATAAAAAATACACATATAATTGAAACTCTATCATTCTATCTGCTTTGCAGTGTCCTTGATTTATTAGAGTTGACTTCTAAAAAATGTTTTTAGAAAAGGAGAAAAAAGAAGAAGTAATATTAGTAAGAAAATTCTCCACAAAACCTGATAATTATCAGAGAACACCCTCCTTACCCCTCCCCACAACATCCCAACAACCTTTTAAAACACAGATGCTTGATTAGACACTTTTGACTATTGAGATTGTGATTTCTAGCTTGGGGCTGGAGCATAAAACTACTTAGACCAAAATAGCAGGGAAAAGTATCTGGCTTAGAGGTTAAGCACTTATAACTATCAACCTAGCTACTAACAACACAAACAACTCAACTTCCCTGTTACAAGCAGGCAACACTTTCTTGCACTGCTAACACTGGGATAACATTCTTCTAATAAAATTATGGGAACATTGACATTTCTGCTCAGTCAACAAAGGTTAAAGGTGTGAGCAATTTTGATGTCATCAATAATCTGAAATAGATATGAGTATCAAAAAAAAAAAAAAAAACAAATTCTACCTAGTATGGAGAAAGTTTAAGGACTCAATGACAAAGCAATATTAACTTGATAGCAACTGCTTACTATTTGAATTAGTATATTTTATGTGTAATGCCAGTGTTTGTAAAACTGCAATCAAATTTAAAAGCAAATACTGTATGAAAAAAAAAATTCTGGTAGAGCTCAAGGATGACTGAATATAGAACACCACTACCATTAAGATTAGCAGGATATCTATGCATACAGTTTGATTGCTTTTAACAATAAACAATAAGTTCACAGTTAAATTAACTATGAATCTTACCATATAAAAGTGATTACTATCTTTAAAGATATTTTAATCATGGTCATTTACTTTATAGGATCTCTTTTTTTTTCCACTGAGTTGAAGTATCTCACTCTGTTGCCCAGGCTGGAGTGTGGTGACACATGACTGTGGTTCCGACTACTTGGAAGGCTGAGGCAGAAGGATCACTGGAGCCCAGCAGGTCAAGGCTGTGGTGGCCAGGAGCGTGCCACAGCACTCCTGTCTGGGTGATGGAACGAGACACCAATATATATATATATTCCTGTAAGTATAAGAGGGCTAAGACAGCCAGGTGTGATAGCTCACACCTACAATCCCAGCACTTTGGGAGACCAAGGTGAGAGGATTGCCTAAGCCCACAGGTTTGAGACCAGCCTGGGCAACTTGGCAAGACTTCATTTCTACAATAAATAAAAAAATTAGCCGGGCGTGGTGGCATGTGCCTGTAGTTCCAGCTACTTGGAAGGCTGAGGCAGAAGGATCACCTGAGCCCAGCAGGTCGAGGCTGCAGTGCCTAGGAGTATGCCATTACCCTCCAGCTTGGGTGACAGAGTGAGACTCCAACTCAAAAAAACAAAAATAAAAAAAGAAGGATAGGACATTTACAGCATTAGAGACAGATTATTGTAGAAGTTTTGAAATAGAACTTTAAGTTAAAACTGACAGAAACCTAATTTAAACTAATTTAAGCAAAAGGGGAATTACTGGAAGGACACTGCCATATCATCCAAGCTACGAGGAAAGGCAGACATATTGCCAGGTCTCGGCATTAACTAGAACCAGCTATCATCACTCTTTCGCTGATTTCAAGTTTTTCTCGACTGGTTAGCCTCAGTTTTCTTTTTTGTAGGGAAGTTGGTCTTCTTTCATGGTAGAAAATATGGCTACCAATAGTGCCTAAGTTTTACATCTGAACTTTAGTTGCCTGAACAAAAATGACTTGACTTGCTATGTTCCATATCTAAAAATTCAGAAAAAAAGCTGTGATTAGTCCAGCTTAAATCAGGCATTCAATCTCAAAGCAACTGTTGGGGCCACTCTGATCCTGTGTTACCCATATGAATTGGAAGAAGAGAAAGGCATGCTTGGAGGACAATCCCATATGCATCCATGGTAGCCAGCCTCCCAGATGCCCGTCTGAACTCCACCTTTTGCTATTCACAAACTTGTATAGTCCCCTACCACTTTGTACTTGGTTTGGTCTATACGACCAACAGCATATGATATAAGTAATGGTGCATCACTTTAGAGAGTAGGATATAAAAAAGACTGTGGTTTCCATCTTGGGCAAGCTCCTTTTCACTCTTAGGTTTCTCAGCCTGAAAGAAGCAAACTACCATATTGTGAATAGCTCTTAGAGAGAGGCCCACTTGGTTGAAGAGTTGAAGACTTGGGTCAAAACCCAGCTAGGACCCAACACCTGCCAATAACCCCCTGAGTTAGTTTTGAAGTGGATTTTCCAGTCCCAGTTGTACCTTGGAATGACTGTACCCTAAGCTAACAACTTGACTGCAACTTTACAAGGTCTTTGAAACAGAAATACCCAACTAAGATACTTTTGGATTTCTGACTCTCAGAAACTATAAAGTAATAAATGTTCATTGTTTTAAGCTGCTAAATTTGGGGGCAATTTGATATATAGTAATAAATAACAAATGCAGTATCTATTATGGAGCTGTATTTAATTATCAGAACCCTTTGGTTTGAACATTTTTGTCTGCAAAGTATTTTCAACTATTAGTAAAAACCAAAACAAAACAAAACCATTGATATTTTAGGAGACATTTCGCAATGTCTGGAGACATTTTTAGTTGTTACAAGTAGGGGAGGCAGGGATGGTGCTATTGGTATCTATCAGACAGAGACCAGGATAAACATCCTACAATGCACAGGACTGACACCCAACCACCCTTGCCCAAACAAAGAATTATCTGGCCTAAAATGCCAATAGTGCCAAAACTGAGAAACCCTGTTCTAGGGCATAGCTCCAACTTATATTTCCTATAACTATAAAGATTTCAATTCATTCTATTTTCAGAGATTTAACAGTTATTAAGTTGAACCCAACTCATTTCAAGGAAGAGATAGTCAAGTTATAGTCGCAAAAACTGATACCACAGCCTTAAACTCTCACTCACTAAATGTTTATTTAAAACAAGCTGATTTTTTTCCGTCACAAAGTTATTCCTTCCTGTACCAGCAGATGGGCAAATACTTTTCATTTCATATCAAAATTAAAAACAAATTATCTCTAAAAAATGAAGCTTTCTTCCAAGAAAGTGTTATTAAATGTTTAATGTAGAAATGGAAAAAAAGGAAATAAATATTCAATTGGGCAAATAAAAAGATCAAAAATGTTACTTTAGTTTTACCAATAAAATTAACATCATATTACTATAGGTTAAAATTATACTTTAAAAATTCCAATTCACTTTGGGAGGCTGAGGCGAGAGGACTGCCTGAGCCCAGGAGTTTGAGACCAGCCTGGGCAACTTGGTGAGACCTCATCTCTACAATAAATCAAAAGATTAGACGGGCATGGTAGCGTGTGCCTATAGTTCCCGCTACTTGAAAGGCTGAGGTGGAAGGATTGCCTGAGCCCAGTAGGTTGAGGCTGCGGTGGCCGTGAGCATGCCACTGCACTCCAGACTGGGCAACAGAGTGAGATTCCAACTCAAAATAAAAATAAAAATAATGGGATTAATAGTAGCAAATATCTGTCTGGGGACGGGGAAACACCTCTTATCAACAGGGTGCCTGAATAAAACGTAATTGTATACCTAATCCTTAACTGTACTCCACAAAACCATAATAAAAAATACTAAAAAAAAGAAACCAAAAAAAATAATAAAATAAAATAAAATTTCTGATTAATGACTTTTTATAGTTCTTTTTACATTTATTTTTATAGCCGGGTGCAGTGGCTCACGCCTGTAACCCCAACACTTTGGGAGGCGGAGGCAAAGAGAATTGCCTGAACTCAGGGGTTCGAGACCAGCTTGGGCAACATGATGAGACCTTGTCTCTACACACACACAAAAAAAACATCAGCGGGCATGGTGGCACATGCCTCTGGTTCTGGCTATTTGGAAGACTGAGATGAAAGGATCACCTGAGCCCAGCAGGTTGAGGCTGTAGTAGCCATGAGCATGTTACTACACTCTAGCCTGGGCGACAGAGTGAGACTCTGATTCAAAAAAAATATATATTATTTTTATATAACCCTGCCATGTCTTTCAGAACAGATTGTTTCTTTATCCAGCAATGACACATAGAACAGCATTATTATATGTCCAAATGTAAGCATATATCTCTATCGATTTTAATATTTATCATTGATCTTTTTAATATATTATTAAATGTTTAGTAAGTCCAAATGAACAGGGATAGTCATATGACAAAAGACATCTAAGAATCTGTGCACTAGTTGTCAGTAGTTTTAATATCACTATATAAAGAGGAAGTGATACATACACAAATAATTTTAAATGAATTTCCAAAAACACTATACTTTAAAATTTGGTGGTTTAAAAAATAGTTTTCTAGACTCTCTATTTCTGAAATTGTTATCAATGGCCCTGAAAAGACCAAGCAAACACAATGGAGTTACCTTGGCCATTTTGGGCAGGTAGTTTGGTGTTGGCTTTTACTTTTGTCTTGTTAGAGCAAATAATGTCTTACTTTGTAATAGGTCCCTTGGCAATGTCAACAGGTGGGACCCACCCATCTTCGCCTCACCCGGGGTCCTCTACTCACTCTAGTCCTGCTGCCTCTCTCACACACAACACTACTGGATGATGGCTACCGCTGGCAGTTTTACGTTGAAGAAACAGCCCAGTCTTACGGTGAAGTCATTACTCAGGTTGTAGGCACCGGACTGTGCCAGCCCTGGGGGTGCCAGACACCAGTCACCATCGACATCTCAATAGGCAGCATGAACTCCATCAGCCTGGGTGCAACCCCAACCCCGGT
Organism: Carlito syrichta; assembly: GCF_000164805.1. NCBI lineage: Eukaryota > Metazoa > Chordata > Mammalia > Primates > Tarsiidae > Carlito > Carlito syrichta. The sequence continues at coordinate 109,944 of NW_007231697.1, read as the reverse complement.
CTTCTGTTTCCAATATGACCAAACTAATGCCAAATGTAACTGGTGGCCTCAGACATATGGGGATTGTGCAAATAATGGTGAAAAATGCACAAGGTCTACCCTCTTACCCACCTGGGAAAACTAACCCGTTTCACCATCTCTGATCACTGGCACCCCAGGTGGGTACAGGGATTCGAGGGAGTTGTTTACAACTTCTGGCTAAACTCCAAACCATCAGGAAAACTCCGCATTTTCTGAACATACTGCCTTATTTTTCCTCCCCCTAACAAACTTCCCAGCCTTATTGCAGAAGCAGAAGCTTCTTTGGCTAACCAACTCCTCCCCCTGCCCCCCACTGCTGACTGCCCTTCTCTGATCTCTTGGCTCCGTTTAATACAAGAAAGTATCTCATTACTCAACCACTCTTCGGTTGGAAATGTAAGTAACTGCTTCCTTTGCGCCGCTCTAATCCTCTCCCCTTTAACAGCAGTTCCTGTCACACAATTGTCCAATGCCTCTAGTGGGCCAGTCAACCAGCCTCCTATCCCTGGAGTTCCTTTGTTCTGGCCCCTCAGTAACCTCTCTAATACCTGTTATGGCAGCTCCTGCACATGCAACATCTCCAGACCTGTGCCATCTACTCTATCTGCTCCAAGGGATGGATTCTTTTGGTGTAACGGCACCCTCTTCAAATCTATCAATAATTCTTATTTTTGTTGCTATCTGGTAACACTTGTGCCACAGCTTACATTCTATTCTGAAGAAGAACTCTTACTCAAAGCCTTTCCCACTCCCTGTCGCACCCGCTGTGTGGCATTTCTCCCCCTCATGCTTGGTCTAATGCTTGCCACGTCCTTGGTGGCTGGAGGGCTGGGCGGGGGAGCACTGGGACACAGCCTCCTTTCTTCCCAAAATCTGGAAAAAAGGCTCCAAGCTGCTCTGGAAGCATCCTCAAGCTCCCTGGCATCCCTGCAACGGCAAATAACCTCTCTAGCCAGGGTTTCTTTACAGAACCGCAGGGCCCTTGATCTCCTTACAGCCGGCCAGGGTGGAACCTGCATGTTTCTCCAGGAAGAATGCTGTTTCTACATTAATGAAACAGGCTGGTAGAGGAAAATGTCAACGTCCTCCGAAAGCTGGAAGATGAACTTCGCCAAAAATACACCGCAGAATCGCCCTTCTCTGCTTGGTGGAACTCGGGCATCGCCCAATGGGTCATGCCATTCTTGGGACCTGCTCTACTTATCTGTCTTTTACTTATGGTTGCACCCTGTCTGTTTAATTTTTTGCAGTCTCGCATGAAGGAAATTTCCCGCGTTGCAGTCAATCAGCTACTCCTGCACCCCTATCCATATGCCCCACTTCCCTCCAAGCCACCCCATCCTGGCCTCCCCTAAAACTACTCTCCCTTTCAGCTTGAAGCAGCCAGATCAAGTCAACGCCCCTTATACCAAAGAGGTAGGGATGTTAGGCTCAGGGGGAAGCAGCACTCACTTTCCCCCATCTGCCCCTCCACCCACCGATCCCCTATGCACCCCTCCACCCCAAACCCACA
>NW_007231697.1:104118-108390 GCF_000164805.1 Carlito syrichta | reverse complement strand
AAGCTTCCTGGAACCTGCCGGCAGCTGCTGAGAAGGGCCAGACAGAAACTTTCCAGCCCATGCCGATGTGACACTTTGTCTGCCCGCTTTACTGCCGCCCCCAACACCCTCCCCGAATACAGCACCCTTAAAAACCCAAGCCTGCCCCTCCTTGGGCGCGACTCCCCTGGCCTATCTTTCCGGACTATGGGACCTCGCCTGGGAGTTTCTCCCCCAATAAATGCTTGGTTTATACCGGTCCTTTGTCCTGTTCCTCTTTCGGTATCTCCAAACGTTACAGTAAGCTTGATTAACTCCACTGTCTATAGTCACTGATAAGTAAAGCTGTGACCTACCCCCTGTAATTGGCACCAATAAATTACAATTAACATCTTTGCTCCGAGAATTTGTTTCTAGCTTTCAGCCCAGTCCTCCTGTTTACATGACAGACCATAGTCTCCAAGATGAAAAACACAGACAATCATGATAGCCCCGGCCCTTCTATCATCTGCCCCAAGAATGTTTTTCTTCTACTACCCCAGTCCTCCTGCTATCTCACCCATAAACAACATACTCCCAACTAAGTACCTTTTAGTTCCCTAAAACTGGCATTCAAAAATTAACATTTGTGTCTTAAAACTTTTTTTTTACAGACCTTGGCCCAATCTCCCTGTCTATATGATTACCTGAAACTCAGGCCACTGGCATCCTGAACAGGAAATTGCCTTGGCAATGACAACCCCCTCCCACCTTCACGTTCCACAAGAATGCTCTTTGTAAAACCAACAATGCCCATTCCCAGTCTTTTAAAAAGAAACTTTATAAACCCCCAGCCTGAAGCATTCGGGGCCATGCTTTTCTTAGCGTCTGGCCTCCTCCATCTATAGAGAATAAATAAACTTTTTTTTCTGAACTTCTCTCTGTGCAAATCTTTGCTTTACCCATGGCATCAACCTGAACAACCCCACTGAATACGACCCAGCAATATCTAAGTATCTATCTCACTCAGCACTATCCAAACTCCACTGGCTACTTTTCAGTTGGTTCCCTTGGTTCTCAATGTCAGCCTTAATTAGCTGTCTTCTCTTTATGTAGGGCATTAAGGTAAGAAACCCAAATACGGTGTCCTCAGATACCTGGATAACTCATGAATAGGCCATCTGTGAGCCTTTTAAAATTATATGTAAAGTTTGTGTGTTATGTTTGTGTGTGAATATGCTAGGGACAGGGGGCTATGTATCATCAGATTCTCAAAGGAAACTATGATTGGGGTTGTCTATACCATTTACCTTCCAAATTGGGATACTTGAGAGTACTAATGCCAGGACAACAGCTGTAAACTGGGACTATCTCATGTAAACAGGGACATGTGTTCACTCTCTCTAGAGACTATTGTTTAAGCACAGAAAATAAGAAGGCATATTCCCAGGTCAGATCTGCAAACTAATTTTTTATTCACTATATGAATGATGTCTCTTCCATTATGGTGTTTAAGAGGGAGCTCTACTTGCCAGGTATTTGAAGTGCAACAACAGCTTTCTTCTACACAATATTCCCTTGTTCTTCCTGACCTCAGTTTACTCTAAATTTTATTTTAAGTTACCTGTTACCATGTTGTTCACTGGATAATTCTGAAGAGGGAAGTACATCTGCTTTTCTATAACTGGAGTCCTTATAAAATCCTTTTCTGTGCTATAAAATGAAACATATAGAAAGTATGTTATGTATTTATTTTTGGAATTGTTTGTTCAATTTTTTTAAAGATTAGATTTTATTTAAACTCTTCTAAGAGACACTATCCCTCATTAGGATGAGATTCTACAAATAAAGCAAAATAGTATTCCCAGAAAAGTCAAGGACTAAACAAGGATACTCATTATCATTGCTATAATTTGTCATGGCTCTAAAAATTCAGGCTAGCAATAAAAGATAGAAGGAAAAAAAGAAAAAGAAAAGGAAGAGATATCTAATGAAAAAGAAGAGGCAATACTTTCATTATTAATAAATAATATGAGTATATACCCTGAAGAGTCAAGATAATCAATCAAAATATTCTTAGAATCTTAAGAATTTCAAATGGGCAGATATAAGACAAATATCCTCAAATCAATAACTTTCCCATATAGCAGCAATAACCAATAAAACATAAAGAAAATTCCAAAAAAGAGAAAGGAAAAGAAACTAGATCTAGATACTACATGCACTATAAATAATTAAAATAGAGTGGCACCAGCACATGACACATAAATGGAATAGAATATAAAGTCCAGAAATAGACTCAAATACATACAAGGGATTTAGCATATAATAAAGATAGCATTTCAGGACAGTAAGAAAAAAAGATGAATTATTCAGTCAATAGCCACAAGTAGGTGACTATCCAAAAAAAAAAAAAAGATAGATCCCCACCTAACACTTTATAGCAAGATATATTTCAAATGTATCAAAGACTTAAATGTAAAAAGTCAAGGGATCATTAAGAAGAAACCATACCAAAAAAAAATCTTTGGCATCTCAAAATCAAGAAAAAAAAAATCTTAACATGAAAAGCCTTTCCTAAGCATAACACAAAACCCAGAAGGTCATTAAAGAAAATATCAGTAAGTATGAATACATAGAGTAAAAACTTTCTACATGGCAAAACCCAACATATTTAAAGTAAACAATAGGCTCAGAAATAATTATAATTTATTTTACAAGAAACTAATTTATCTAAAACATAAAAACTTCTACCAACAAACAAACAAAAAAATCAACCAAACAAAAAACTCAGTTAATAAATAAGTATGCAAAGACAATGAACTAACAGTTCACAGAAAATGATATACAAGTGTTTCTTATAGAAGTAAAAAAATGGTCACCTTCTCAGTAATAGCAATACAAAATAAACTAGAATGAGATATCATTTTATACCTATCAGATTAACAAAGATCAAAACATTTGGTAGCACACTGTGTTAAAAAAGGTGTAGGGGACAGAAGGGTGACTAATCATTTTAGTTCACCTTAGATTGAGGGATTTTTCACCTGGGAGAATCTCAAGCAAATCTGAATGGTTGGGTACCCTACGTAGCAAAAGGCACTTGGATACACAATCAGTAGGGGTGGAAATTGGTTTAACATCTACTGAGGGCAATTTGACAAGAACTCTCAAAGATAAAAATATACATGCCAGCCAGGCGTGGTGGCTCACGCCTATAAAGCCAGCACTTTGGGAGGCCAAGGTGGGAGGACTGCCTGAGCCCACGGGTTCGAGACCAGCCTGGGCAACTCATCTCTACAATAAAAAACAAAAAATTAGCCAGGCGTGCCTGTAGTTCCAGCTACTTGGAAGGCCGAGGTGGAAGGATCACCTGAACCCAGCAGGTTGAGGTTGCGGTGGCCATGAGTGTGCCACTGCACTCCAGCCTGGGTGATAGTAGAACTCCAACTCAAAAAAAAAAAAAAAATACACAAACACACACACACACACACACACACACACACACACACACGCCTTTTGACCTACTAATTTCCCTTCTAAGGAATTACCATATAAATACTTGCATACATGCTAAATGACTTTATGAGATTATTCATTGAAACAGTTTTTAATAGCAAACTAGAAATTACCTAAAAGCCCATTAAAATAATAGACTAGTTAAACAAATTATGGTTAATTAATAAAATAGAATACTACACAATACAAAAATGAAAAAGTTCTTAATGCTGTAATATGGAGTTATCTCCAACATAAATTATTGAATGGAAAAAGACAAGGTAAAGAACTGCATTTATAGTGTATTACTATGTGTGGAGGGGGAGGAGAATAGAAAGAATATTTCTGTGAATTTGATAGTACAAGTACAACCGATAATATTGGTTGCCAATGTGGGAGAACTGGTTCTATAGCAGCCAGTGTATTTTCATATTATCCTCCTTTATGTACTGTATCTTGGATTTTGAACCATGGGAATATATTAACTATTTAAAATAACTGAAATTTCAAAATAGAAAAATACTAAGTAGTCATAAATAGCTAAGGAAAACAAGTAAAGAAGAATAATGAGTTTGTGATTTGTCTTGTCAAGTATTAAAATACATAAATATCAGCCGGGCTCGGTGGCTCAGCCTGTAATCCCAGCGCTTTGGGAGGCTGAGGTGAGTGAACTGCCTGAGACTGAGGGTTCGAGACCTGCTTGGACAACTTGGCAAGACCTCATCTCTACAATAAGTCAAAAATTAGCCGGGCGTGGTAGCATGCGCCTGTAGTTCCAGCTACTTGGAAGGCTGAGGCAGAAGGATCACCGAATCC
>NW_007231697.1:84033-104098 GCF_000164805.1 Carlito syrichta | reverse complement strand
CACTGCACTCCAGTCTGGGTGACAGAGTAAGACTCCAACTCAAAAAAAAAAAAAATAAAATAAAATAAAATACATAAATATATAAAGGAATATTCTATTGATGAAAAATCGATCCACACATATTTGTATATTTTTAAAATGACACAGAAATCACACATCAATAACAAATAGATTATTTTTTTTAAGTCTGGTGGTAATTTATATGGTAATTTTATATGTAAAAATAAGTTTAAATCTTCACCTCATACCATACACCAAATAAATATCTGCAGATTTAAAAACTCATTTGATCTCTGAGTGAGAAAGTGCTTTTTTGAACAAAGATGCAACAGAAAAAAGTATAAAGAAAAAGTGTTCCGTTTAATAATGTAAAAATAAAAAACATAAATCTCAAGAAAACTACATGCCAAACTGAGAAAACAATTTGACAAATTAGCAGAAAGATGATTAAATAAATTATTAAATAAAAAATGTCTGATAAGATGATAAGAAAAACAGTAACACTCCCGACTATAGAAAAATGGAATGCTGGGCATGGTAGTTCATGCCAGCAATCCCAGCATTTTGGGAGGCGAAGGCAATAGGATTGCTTAAGTCCAGGGTTCAAGAACAACCTGGGCAACTTGGTGAGATGTCATCTCTACAATAAATCAAAAAATTAGCTGGGTATGATGGTGCACCTGTGATTCCAGCTACTTGGAAGGCTGAGGCAGAAGGATCACCTGAGCCCAGAAGGGTGAAGTTGCAGTGGCAGTGAGCGTGCCACTGCATTCCAGTCAGAGTGACAGAAAGAGACTTCTACTCAAAAAAAAAAAAAAAAAGAGAGAAAAGATGAAAAAAAAACCCAAAAAATAACAACAAATAAAACAAGCCCAGAAAAGGAAATACATAATGCTAGCAAGCAAATGCAAAAAGGTTCAAAGAAAGATGCTAATTAAAACAAGATGACATTTTTCATCTATTAAATTAGCACAAGAAGCCGGGCTCAGTGGCTCATCTGTAATCCCGCGCCTTTGGGAGGCTGAGGTGGGTGGACTGCCTGAGCCCGAGGGTTCGAGACCCGCCTGGGCAACTTGGCAAGACCTCATCTCTACAATAAATCAAAAATTAGCCGGGTGTGGTAGTGCGTGCCTGTAGTTCCAGCTACTTGGAAGGCTGAGGCGGAAGGATCGCTGGAGCCCAGCAGGTCGAGGCTGCAGTGGCCGGGAGCCGCCACTGCACTCCAGTCTGGGCGACAGAGTGAGACTCCAACTCAAAAAAATAAATAAATAAATAAATTAGCACAAGACATTAATACTCAATATACTGGTAAGGATGTGGTGAGACCAACACTGATAATGATTTAAATTTGCACTTTTGGGGGAAGAAACTAGCAATATGCATGATGACCTTTTAGCATATTCATACCAAGAGCCAAGGCAGAAGAAATGGGAATCCCTCTGCTGAGCCCAGTGCGGCTGGCTTCTGAAGGTAGGCTGTAGTGTCCTCAAGAAAATCAGAAGCCTGTGGTGATTCCTGGCAACCCAGTTTGTTTTTGGTCAGTTTCCAAACCCTAGAGCATGGAAACTTGGGGATGGCTCTAAGTGGACTAGCTTTGGGATGTTATGGATGCATTAGTAGAAGATACCTGCATTCTGAGTCATGAAAAAGCCCATAGAAGAGATTCAGTAACTCCAGTTTCAATATATTCAGAAGATGAGTCTGTTGCTTCCCATTTTGCCTTTGTCATTGTATATGAAGACATCAACATTGACTTTAGGATTCAGAGAAAAAGAATTCTTTATTACAGAAAAGAGTAAGATTTTTAGAAGAAAAGCTTCTAGGAGCTCAGTTAGATGAAGAAACAAGTTTTGTAGGATGAGAATAAGTAAATAAGGCCTATTATGGTTTTCAAGAGGTTCACATTGATAGAGATAATATGAAAAGCAAATGAATAAACGATGAAAATGAATAAACAACTCTGAATCTTTGAAAGTATTAGATGAATAGCTATAATCTAAAGAACTCCAGCTAAGGACAGAGGCGGAAACTCAGCAGGTGATGAGGAATTTCAATGCACTTTCATCAAACTGAGAGGTGGAAAAGTTGAGCTGTGACCTAAAGATCCATGGTTTGGAACAAGAGCTGGAAAGGATAAGTAAATAATACAGCAATCTCAAAATAGAACTACAAAAAGCTAAACAAATGGATTCATATCAGAAAGATATGAAGAGCAGAGATCTCCAAAGAACAATAATTTCAAGTGGGCCGAGCATGTGGCTCACGCCTGTAATCCCAGCACTTTGGGAGGCCAAGGTGAGAGGACTGCCTGAGCCCACGGGTTTAAGACCAGCCTGGGCAACTTGGCGAGACCTCATTTCTACAATACATCAAAAAATTAGCAGGGCATGGTGGCGTGTGCCTGTAATTCCAGCTACTTGGAAGGCTGAGGCAAAAGGATCACCTGAACCCCAGCAGGTCCAGGCTGCAGTGGACATTAGCGTGCCACTGCACTCCAACCTGGGTGACAGAGTGAGACTCTGACTCAAAAAAAAAAAAAAATTCAAGTGATAATTGCAGAATGAATATCGGGAACTGAAGAGAGAAAACCCTAATTTACATGTAGTGATTCAAGTACAAACTGAACTACTAAGAAAACTGAAAAGCCAAACTGCAATCAAGAAAGGCTGCACCCCAGTCAGATGCATTGAAGATCTTGAGAAACACAACACAAAACTGCGCTTGATAAATTTTACTGCAATATATACAAGACCTTCCCCCTCTGTCATCAAATATCAAATAGCACAGCTCTTTGTTATACTACATCTTTCTCTCTACCAGGAGATATAAGGTTTTGTCAGAGAAAAAAGTCCTCCAATCATGGACAGATAATGAGAGATTCATTATTAATGAGAACACAACTCTTATGACAGATATTCTCTGGAGAATCATTTTTGGGTATTCTCAAGCCCTCCTTAATCAAATGAGACAGCACTGAAGAAACTAAAAGTAAAGTTTTGCCTTCATTCAACCTGCCACCACTGTATTACTTGAACCACCATAGTCAAAACTGTCTTTAGAAGACTTAATTCTGAATTCATCATGGGAACACTTTGTCTCTCAGTGGTTCTCCCAATAAATTATTTAACAAACTGAAAGTGGATTTAGATTAAAATTTTGTAGAGTTCTTCAGTACATACATTTGAACATGCTGTATGATATACGAGGAGGGACCCCAAAAAAATGGAATTTTTTTTTCTGGAGGATAGGTCCCTTGTAGTACAGGCTTCCCCCACTAGGTAAATGGCCTAGAAACCCACTGGCATCAGTGTACTAGCTAGCATTGCTGTGAGAGGCTGCATTTGGCTTCAGTGAATTTTAGAGATTCAATGTATTTGCCCATTTCATGATGGTTGATTTATGAGTGCACTTGCTCACACTGTGCTGATTGTTCAGCAGTTTTTGACCAAAAACAGTAAGACCCCCATGCCTGCCTTCCCTATTCACCCAATCTCACTCCAAGTTACTTTTTTGTTTGTTTGTTTGACCAGATGAAAGAAGTCCTCAAAGTCCATGCCGAAATGGAAGAGGTGGAAAAAAAAAAAAAAAGGCATAAGCACTAAAAGGCAAAATTGACAAGTTCAAAAACTGTTTTGAGCAATGGAAAAAGAATCTCGATAGGTGTATTACATCAAATGGAGAGTACTTTGAAGGTGACTGAAGTTTAAACATGTAAGAATAAATACACAATGCTTTGTAAATAAATTCTGGGTTTTTGAAAATCTTCCCTCCTACAGTTGATTTTCCAGTATGAAAGAATACCCTCTAGCTCCATATTCTAAGAATCAGATATATACTACTATACTAATTAATGAATAAACTGAAAGTATGTTTGAGAAATAAATTTTTATCTGTTTATATCATAAATTTCACATCCAAGAATTTACATGAAGAAAATAGTTGAAAAGTAGAGCCAGATTTTTTTTCTAGAAAGATGTCATAATAGTAACAAATTGACAATAAAATAAATAACAGAAGAAGATGCTTAACAAACAATAAAATGGAATACCATATACAGTCATTATACATCATAAAATCAAAGATTTTTCAACAGGGGAACATACCCATAGAAGATTAACTGCAAAATGGTCAGGTATGGTAACTCACGTCTGTAATTCCAGTACTTTGGTAGGCCAAAGTGGGAGTACTGCTTGAGCCCAGGAGTTCGAGACCAGCCTAGGCAACATAGCAAGACCTCATCTCTACAAAAAAATTAAAAAGTTAGCCAGGTGTGGAGGCGTGCGCCTATAGTCCCAGCTACTTGGGAGGCTAGGGCTGGAGGATCTCTTGAGCCCAGGAGTTTGAGGTTGTGGTGAGCCATGATCGGCCACAGCATTCCATCCTGGATAACAGAGTGAGACTCTGACTCAAAAAAAAAAAAAAAAAAAATCAAATAGAAAAGAGACTATATATGCAGTATGAGTTCAATCCTATTAAATATGAGTATATGTACAAAACTGGTGAGAAATGTACTATTGTGGATGATGGTTATCTCTGAGTGGTGAGGTTGCTGTAATTTAAATTTTGCTTTTTTCCTGTATTTTCCATTTTGACTAATTATATGCATTGGCATTTATAATAATAAAGTAATTAAAAACAAGAACAACAAAAATTCATGAAATTTTCAGATTAGGAAGGAAAAATAGCACAGTCACTAAAGTATGGACTCTAGGGCTGGGTGTGGTGGCTCAGACCTGTAATCCCAACAGTTTGGGAGACCAAGGTGAGAGGATTGCCTAAGACCAGGGGTTCAAGATCAGCCTAGGCAACTTGGTGAGACCTTGTCTCTACAGTAAATCAAAAAATTAGTCGGGTGTGGTGGCACACTCCTGTGGTTCCTGCTAATTGGAAGGCTAACGTGGAAGGATTGCCTGTGCCCAACAGGTCGAGGCTGTAGTGGCTGTGAGTGTGCCATTGCGCTCCAGCCTAGACGACAGAGTGAGACTCCAACTCGAAAAAAAAAAAAGTGTGGACTTTGGGTCAGCTAGACTCGGTTTTAAATTTAGCTCTATTCCTTGAATAACATTGGGTAAATTACTTGACTCTCTGAAACTATTTTATCTATCTTAAGAGGTTGTGAGAATCAAATGAGATACTGTGGACTCCTTAGCTCATAAGTGTCTTGTAATTAGCATATGTTCAGTAATAGCTCAGCACTTAGTAAGTGTTCAGATTAGGAAGGAAAAATAGCACAGTCACTAAAGTATGGACTCTGGGGCTGGGTGCGGTGACTCAAACCTGTAATCCCAACAGTTTGGGAGACCAAGGTGAGAGGATTGCCTAAGACCAGGGGTTCAAGACCAGCCTGGGCAACTTGATGAGACCTTATCTCTACAGTAAATCAAAAAATTAGCCGGGTGTGGTGGCACACTCCTGTGGTTCCTGCTAATTGGAAGGCTAACGTGGAAGAATTGCCTGAGCTCAACAGGTCGAGGCTGTAGTGGCTGTGAGTGTGCCATTGTACTCCAGCCTAGACGACAGAGTGAGACTCCAACTCAAAAAAAAAAAAAAAAAGTGTGGACTTTGGGTCAGCTAGACTCGGTTTTTTTTTTTTTTGAGTTGCAGTCTCACTCTGTCGCCCAGACTGGAGTGCAGTGGCTGCTCTCGGCTACCGCAGCCTCGAACTGCTGGGCTCCGGCGATCCATGCGCTACCACGCCCGGCTGATTTTTTTATTTATTGTAGAGATGAGGTCTCACTGTCCAGGCAGGTCTCGAACCCGTGGGCTCAGGCAATCCACTCACTTCAGCCTCCCAAAGTAGACTCGGTTTTAAATTTAGCTTCATTCCTTGAATAACATTGGGTAAATTACTTGGCTCTCTGAAACTATTTTATCTATCTTAAGAGGTTGTGAGAATCAAATGAGATACTGTGGACTCCTTAGCTCATAAGTGTCTTGTAATTAGCATATGTTCAGTAATAGCTCACTTAGTAAGTGTTCAGTGTCTCTAGCAGTATGCCAATAAGACAAATGTTTCTATGGTTAGGGTAAGGGTATATTTTAATCTGTGTTCACACTGCACCCTCTGGTGGTTTCACAAAGAAAGGCTCTAGGCAGCTACCTAAGCTTTATACATATTAGTATATCTGGTTATTATTGGATTGAACAGTTTTCTCAGATTTGTGATGCCTCTTTACATATTAAGGAAATTGGCATTTGTGGGAGAAAAACTTAAAATTTAAAAAAGCATATCAATTAAATCTTTTTTTTTTTTTTAGTCAGGTTCTTACTGTCGCCCAGGTTGAAGTGCAGTGGCACAATCACAGCTCACAACCTCAAACTCCTGGGCTCAAGTGATCCTCCCACCTTAGCCTCCTGAGTAGCTGGGACGACAGGCATGCACCACCAAACCCTGCTAATTTTTTGATTTGTTGTAGAGACAAGGCCTCGCTATGTTTCCCAGACTGGTCTTGAACTCCTGGGCTCAAGCAATCTTCCTGCATCAGCCTCTCAAAGTGCTAGGAATACAGGTGTGAGCCACCACACCTAGTCTAAATAATTTATTTTTATATTGAAGCAATATAACCTACTATGTGATCATTTTCATTTCAACAGCTAAATACCAGACTGCAAGGTCCCCCAGTTCTTCTCACCCCCACTCCTGGCTTTCTTTCTATGCCCTGATCAAAAATCAGAGTGCCTTAACTGTCCTGTGACGCATCCAGATGCAGGTTTTTGCCATCAGGCTTGAACCTAAACCCTGGCCTTGAGCACTTTCAGCCACTGATAAAGGTATCTAAATTGCTGCCCAAGACACTGAAAGAAACACCCAGTCCTGAGCCAATCTGCTTAAACCTTCATATAAACTCCATATCCCTGACCCCCTTGTTATGGATATACCTAGGTAGAACACCACTTTTCTCATGCTGTTGGTTGTGAGGATTGCTTCAGAACTCTACAGTTCCCCTAATAAATGCTTTAGACTGATCACCCTGAGGTTCATCCCAACAGTCCCATCTCAGGATGGTTTGGGACACTCCCTTATGGGAACTCCCTTGTTGCCAAGTTTGGGCTGACTCCAGCTGCTGGTTTGGTGGGACAAAACACAGACTTTTGAATGACCAGTGTTTCCCATGAATATTTGAAACCCACCGAATAGGAAAATACACAACTAGGACTAGATCATGTATAAGGCTGCAATGAGGAAGGAGAGCCTAAAATGATAGCAAGTCCAAGTTTGTTTTTTTACTTCTTTATTTTATTTTTATTTTTTCAGAGTCAAGGGCTCACTCTGTTGCCCAGGCTGAAATGCACTGATGCATTCATGGCTTACTGCAACCTCCAACTCCTCAGCTCAAATGATTCTCCCCCATCAGTCTCCCAAGTAGCTGGGTTTACAAGTGTGCACAGTTATCCTGATTTTCTCTTTAAATTTGATTTCTTAAACTAAAGCAACATATTACAAACAATCTGGAAAGAAGGGGGAAAATCACTCATAACTTTTCATTCTAATAAAATTACTGCCAACATTTAGTGTAGTTCCTTTCTATTAAAAAAATTATATTTTAAAAATGATTTAATTTGTCACAATATACATAAAATCCTTGTTTCCTTTCTGCAGGGAAAGTATAACATAGTAGTAAAATGTATGGGCTGTGGAATTAGACTGACCCAGTTCAGAACCTGCTTCTCCCTCATTTAATAAAAGTTTGTATGACTTCAGGAAAATTACTTAATCTTTCTAATCCTATATCTCATTTCTGTATAATGGGAATGGTGATAATGACAGCAACAATCTCATAGGAAGACTGTCAAAATTAAATGAGATAAGTACACAATCAGTACTCAAACACATCTACATTGAACTGAATATCAGTGGAGTTTATGCATTCAATACCTTTTGGATAACTCTCTTTTGTGCTCTGTTGCTGGTTCACTGCTTTCTCTCAGGTTCTTTATTTCATTTGGTGTTACTTCATCATGCTGTAGATAGCAAAAGAAATCACATTTTAAAAAATCAGCATACCAATGATCTGATCAGTAATGTTCTTTTAAAAAGCATATTGGATATATATGTCAAGAGGCATAAAATGTTTATATATTTCAGTCTATTCAATCTAATTTGGTAGGGAAAACTTACAAAATTTTATACACACATTCATATAACTATATTATGTATTCTTTGAGGTACATAAAGAAAGAAGACCAGAATTTTAAAAATACCAGCTATGGTTGTGTTAGTAAGTAAAACTTTGACTGATTTTATTCTCTTTTCAATTTTTGAAATTTTCTCTAATGTGGTCATGTTACTTTTTATTTATATAAAATAAGTAAACCAAAAGGTTACTAATTTAAACTTTTTTTTTTTCAGTCAGGGTCTCACTCTGTCACCTAGTGTGGAGTGCAGTGGCTAACCACAGCCTCCAACTCCTGGGGTCAAGCAAGTCTCCCTCCTCAACCTCCTGAGAAGCTGAGACCACAGGCACATGCCACCATGCCCGGCTAATTATTTGAATTTCTGTAGATACGAGGTCTCGCTATATTGTACTATGTGGTGGTGCTTGCTTGCAGTCCAAGCTAGTTGGAAGGCTGAGGCAGAAGGATCCTCTGAGCCCAGCAGGTCGAGATTGTGGTAGTCATGATTGTGCCACTGCACTCCAGTCTGGGTGATAGAGACTCGAACTCACAAGAAAAGAAAAGAAAAATGTAAAACTTACCAAAAGGTTAAAGAATAGTACAATAAATACTATACACTTTTCATCTAAATTCACAAAGTCTTAACATTTTCAACACCTTGAGTGTCTTCTATTTTTGCTGAGCCATTTGAAAACATTTGCAGATATTATGACATTTCTACTTTTTAATACCTGGCATGCATTTTTCTTAAAAAATACATCCTCTTATACTTACATAATACTTATACAATACCCTATCACTCTTAAGAAAATTAAACTTAATTCAATATCATCTAATATACAGTCCATTGTTAAATTTTCCCAACAGCCCTCAAAATGTCTTTTATACCTTTTTTGGTTAAAAAAAAAATCCAGGATCCAATCAGTTTATTTATACATCACATTTAATTTGTTATGTCTCTTAATCTAGAACAGTTCCCTTGCCTTTTTTTTTTTTTAAGAGTCAGAGTCACACTCTGTTGCCTAGGCTGGAGTGCAGTGGCATGCTCATGGCCACCACAGCCTTGATCTGCTGGACTCATGTGGTCCTTCCACCTTAGCCTTCAAGTAGCTGGAACCACAGGCATGCACCACCACACCCAGCTAATTTTTTGATTTATTGTAAAGATGAGGTCTCACCAAGTTGCCCAAGCTGGTCTTGAACCCCTGGGCTCATTCAATCCTCTCGCCTCCACCTCCCAAAGTGCTGGGATTACAGGCATGAACCACCGCACCCAGCTGCCTTTTTTTTTTTTTTTAATGACAGTAACAGGCCACTTAGCTGTGTTGTGGTATAGTCCATATTCTTTATCTGTCTGAATGTTAAGTCATAATTAGATTCTGTTTAACATTTTGAACAAGAATATTACAGAGACAATATTGTGTACTCATTATATCACATCAGACCGAACATAATGAAAGGTTGCTCCAATATTGTTGATGCTAAATTTGATCAGTTGGTTAAGAACTGTTGATGCTAAATTTGGTCAGTTGGTTAAGGTAGTGTCTGCCAGATCTCTCCATTATAAAGGTACATTGTTTACCTTGGTAATTAATACGCAGTCTATGGGTAATAATTAGAGGTCATGATTTTAGCATCCATTAATGACCCTTGTCTAAATCAATTATTATATTGCAGGTTGTAAATGGAGACTTTCTATTCTATCATCTATCTATTTATCTTTTTAGAGACAAGGTCTCACACTGGTACAGTAGCATGATGGTAGCTCATTGTAACCCGAAACTCCTAGACTTGAATGATCCTCCTGCCTTAGCCTCCCAAGTAGCTAGGACTACAGGTGCACACCACCATGTCCAATTAATTATTTATTTATGTTTTTATATGTTTTTTTTATGTTTGTTTATTTTTTTGTATGTTGCCCAAGCTGGTGTTAAACTCCTGGCCTCAAGCAGTCCTTCCAAGGTGCTGGGTTTATAGGAATATGCCACTGTGCTCGGTCTATTCTTTCTATATTAGCTGCTATTCTTCTGTAAAGGAAGATTTTCCTCATCTTCCTTCTTTTCTTCCCTCCTTCCTTTCTTCCTTCTGTTCTTCCTTTTGAGCATTGCTATGGACTAACGGGTTCTTTTTACGTAATGTATTATAATCCATTACTGTCATTATTCTTTCTAATGCTCAAATCATCCCAAATTTGACTACTGCATACAGATTTTGAAGTCAGTCAAAAGCATAGGTAAATTTGAGGCAGGATGGCAAAAGCTATCAGTCAATTTCCGGTATTGTACTCATTTACTGAGGGATGTTATTCAAAACATTTAACAAATGGCACATCACTGGAATTAATCAGTCAGAATCTACATTGACAGTAAAGTACTGGTAAATACCATGCACCCACTACTCCCTTATATTACTGACAGAAGCCTAGACCACAGAGTGAGACCTCGTCTTCATAAAAAAATAAAAACACTAGCCAGGCATGGTGGTGCACAAAAAAATAAAAACACTAGCTGGTCCTGGTGGCACATGCCTGTCTGTAGTCCTGACAACTCAGGAGGCTGAGGTCCAAGGACTACCTGAGCCCAGGAGGTCAAGGCTGCAGTGAGCCTTGATTGTGCCACCACACTCCAGCATGGGCAACATGAGATCCCCAATTCAAAAAAACCAAACATATATGTATACATACACACACACACAAACATCCAAACACATATACATTACTGACAGAAGCAAATTTTCAAGTTTCTTATGTGAATAATTTTATCTATACATACAAAAATGCCTCAGTTTTACTAATGTACTACTGTAAAGACAATTCCAAACCAAATATTAATAAAAGCAAGCCCTTTAAATTCCTTAATCTGGCTCATTTGTGCTAACATGTCACAAGTAAACATTTTAAAGATTATATTGCTTTCAGAAATTTTTCAACTAAGTACTTTAATTAACTCACCTCTTCTATCAGAAAATGTTGGTCTTGTTCCCAAATAAAACAACCAATTTTTCTTCTTATTTCTGTGGTGAGAAAAAACAAATCTGATACTATTTTTAAAGTAATTTTGTAGACTTCTGAATTTTGCTTAAAGTGTCAAATTTCTAGGTCAACGTTATTCTATTTGCATCAAAATCACCTAAGATACTTGTTAAAATGCAGATTCCTATTGAATCTGATCATTGAGGAGGTCAGGAATTTGCATTTCTAACAAACTCCCCAGATGATTCCAATATATATGATAATCACTGTTGTCGACATTTTCTGCTAGAATATATATGTATACACACACACACACACATATATGCCTAATAAAAACTCTGACATCTAAGGAAGGCCCTGACATCGGTGTGTGTGTGTGTGTGTGTGTGTGTGTGTGTGTGTATACTAAACACTTGAAATGTGTGGTCAGTCCAAATTGAGATATGCTGCAAATATAAACACTGGATTTTGAAGACTTAATATCAAAACAAACTCAATAATTTTCAATATTGATTATATATTAAAATAATACTTTGTATACATTAGTTAAATAAAAATATATTCTTAAAATTAATTTTACCTATTTCTTTTTATCTTTTCTTTTTTATTTTAGAGAGGGAGGTCTCACTACATTACCCAGGCTAGAGTGTGGTGGTTATTCACTGGTGTGATCATAATGCACTATACCCTCAAACTCCTGGACTCAAGAGATCCTCCCATCTGCCTCCTGAGTAGCTAGGATTATAGGTGCACACCACCTCACTCAGCTATTTTTATTTTATTAGTGTGGCTACTAGAGAATTTAAAATTCATATGTGGCTCATATTTGCATCTCATATTTCTGTTAGACAATACTGCTCTAGGCAGAAAAATATGTATAATTTTTTAAAAAGGAGCTTGCTTTCATTTCAAACAGATTTTTAAAATATTTAAATAAATGTTAATATAAGATACTAAACTCAGAGATTGGATAGGAATGATAATTTAAAATCAGATTGGCTGAGCGCGGTGGCTTAGCCTATAATCCCAGAACTTTGGGAAGCCAAGGCAAGAGGATTGTCTGAGCCCGGGAGTTCAAGACCAGCCTGGGTAACTTGGTGAGACCTTGTCTTGACAATAAAACACAAAATCTAGCTGGGCATGGTGGTGTACATCCGTAATTACAGTTACTTGGAAGGCTGAGGTGGAAGGATCACCTGAGCCCAGCAGCTCGAGGCTGCAGTGGCCATGAGCATGCAATTGCATTCCAGCCTGGACGACAAAGAGTGAGACTCCAACTCAAATTAAAAAATCATTGTAATTGTATAATATAAATTTCTTTTCTTTTTTTTTTTGAGTTGGAGTCTCACTGTCACCCAGACTGGAGTGCAGTGGCCGCTCCCGGCCACCGCTGCCTCGACCTGCTGGGCTCCAGCGATCCTTCCGCCTCAGCCTTTCAAGTAGCTGGAACTACAGGCGTGCGCTACCACACCCGGCTAATTTTTTTGATTTATTGTAGAAATGAGGTCTTGCCAAGTTGCCCAGGAGGGTCTCGAACCCGCGGGCTCATGCAATTCACTTACCTCGGCCTCCCAAGGCGCGGGATTATAGACTGAGCCACCGAGCCCGGCCCAATATAAGTTTCTTGAAGGTTGTTATTCACTGACTGGCACAAAGTTTTTTAATAAATCAATTCTCCCATCCAGTAATTAATTTATGTAACCACTTAGTTTAGTGTTATAAATTATACTTAGGTCTCATCAGGACATCAACTATGGTAGGAACCCAATATCTTGGGAATCTAAGATCTCTTGTATATAATTTCCAAGTTTTTTGTCTTATTTTCTTTTTAATACTCTCCTTACTGGGAATTCATACTCTGCTTCAATCTGTCTTCCTGAAGATGAACATAGATCTATTGGGTAAATAAGCTACACATAGACCAGGTACAGTGGCTCATGTCTGTAATTACCCCAGCACTCTAGAAGGCTGAGATGAGAGGATTGCTTGAGCCCAGAAGTTCGAGACCAGTCTAGACAACATAGCAAGATGTAGTCTCTACAAAAATCAGAAAAATTAGCCAGGTATGGTGGCACATGCCAGTAGTCTCAGCTACAGGGGAGGCTGAGAAGGGAGGATCACTTAAGCCCAAGATGTTGGAGGCTGCAGTAAGACGTGATCATGCCACTATACTCCAGAATGGGTGACAAAGACCAAGACTCAAAAAAAAAAAAGAATTGGGTAATAACGTAAAACCTACAAAAAGGGGATAAAGTTAGCCCAGAAAAGATAGGTAGGATTTGAACAGAAGAACAAGATAAGAAAGGGTGTTCCAAGCAGGAAAAACTAAAATAACTCATCTCAGAAGCAGTTTCTTTATTTACTAACTCTTTCTACTTCATAGGGTGGCTGGAAAAAAATGTGAACGTACTTTCAAATGTATAAGGAAAAATCAAATATATGGATTTATTATCATAACCAATCCTTAAATATCTTAAGGAAAAAATAGAAAAATAATGAAGATTCAAAACTAGCAAAGAATACATTTATTAAATGTTCACCACATGTCAGACACCTTAATATATTATCTTATTTTATCCTCAAAACAACTTGGGAAAAGTTAAGTAACTTGGTGAAGATCACAAAACTAGCAAGAGTTGGGTCCTAACCCATGAGTGCTATGAGGGCAAGATCTGAGTCTGTCTTATTCATTAGTGAATCCCTAGCACCTGGGTTGAAATCTGGCCCACAGGAAGAGCTCAATGAATGTGTGAATGAGCAATAAACAAAAAAAGCCAGAATATAAACTCAAGGCAATCTAATTCAAAATCCATGCTTTTTCCACTTATGTTAAATAGATACAAAACTCAAAAATCTCTTATTGAGAACAAAATAAGTAAAACTGAACTTGGCTATCTAACAGGGATTAGCTGGATTTGTTGAATGACCTTTGCTAACCTTTTTGCAGGCATGCAGGAGGAAGAATGAAATGACCCAAAGCCACTGTGTTTTTTATTTCAGTATTAGCTACTGCAGAGAGATAGTAGGCATGAAAAACTGTAGCATTATCTTCTATGTAATCAAGGCTCTGATATATTCTAGGAGAAAGAAAGGAAATAATTTAGGTTATGAAACAAAAATGTATAGAACCTTTTAAAAGAATTAATAAATGACAGTAAATAGAGGACACAACATTAAAAGATTTTTTAACCAACTTATGTTGGTTCTTTTTTTCTGTCAAAGAAGTAAAAACATATGACATAAGATATTACTAGTTTTGGGAGCCTAAATCTAGGCAAATCAATCTCCGCTTTAGAGGCTCGTTTAATGATTATATGAATTAGGAAGCTTGACCTAAAATGGTTCTGTTTACTGATTATCAACAGCAGCCTATGAGTTTTATCCATAGTCACTGTTATAAAGAGGGATCATTTAAACCTGGGGTGGGGGTGGGGGTGGGCATCACATATAGAAAACAACATTTTTCTTATAAGAAGGGCATTGCAGGAAAAAAGAAAGGCATGCATGCATGAAGGCCCCATAATGGCAATTCAGGTTGACTGGCTATGGAAGGTATGAGAAAAACTGGGAAATAAACAAAGTAGGGGCTAGCCAAGACCCAAATCAGCAGGTAATAAGGAGGGAAGGGAGGGAGAAAGAGAGGGTGTTAGGGACATGACACAATCTCTGCTTTGTAAATGAAATCTGAAAGCCATGTGAAGGGAAGTCTCGGGGACAGATTCAAGGCAGGGTAATCTCTTAGAACGTCGCTGGACAGGCCATTGCCTTACTAAGCTATGGCCTGGCCATGTGTTCTTTGAGAGCTATGGCCAGGCCATGTTTTCCTAAGCTTTGACCTCCTCCCCTATCTTGGGGAGGTGAATCTCCTCTCTCTCTCTCTCTCTCTCATTTACTTTCTAAATAAACTATGATTTCCAATCTAACAAAAAAAAAGTCGCTGGACAAAAGGTCATCAAAGTGCTACTAATTTAGTGGCAGTGAGAATAAAGAACAGTTACCAGGACCCAGTTCATGGTATTTGACCCTGAATGACTGATGGGGTAGGGTTGTTATTGAAAAGAGACTACACAGTAGCTGGTGCAGGTATGAGGGGTAATCAAGAGATTTGGTTTAGACATTGACTATGAGAGGCCCTCAAGTCACCGCACAGAGGTGAGAGAGAGGCAGCTGGAAATACAAGCCTGGAATTCCAGAAGAGACCAGTGGAAAGTCATGACACTACAGTGTAAAGGAAAGAAATGTTGTCTATTTTTCCTCACATCTAGGACTGAAAACCTGCTGGCTTCCAATCTGACCCTAATATAGATAGATAGATTAGATAGATAGATAGATAGATAGATAGATAGATAGATAGATAGCTTCCAATCTGACCCTAATATAGATAGATTAGATAGATAGATAGATAGATAGATAGATAGATAGTGTGTGTGTGTGTGTGTGTGTGTACACGTGAGGAGCAACCAAAAAAAAAAAAACCCCGGGAATTATCTTTTGGAGAGCTGGCCCCTTGTTGTACAAGCTTTCCCCCTAGGTTAAGTGTTCTAGGAACCCACCGGCATCAGTGTACCAACTATCGTTGTTGAGAAAGGCTGCATTCAGCTTCACTGAATTTTTTAGATCCCTTCAACGCGTTTGCCCATTTCATGATGGGTGATTTACCAGGGCACCTGCCCACACAGAACTGAATGTTCAGCAGTTTTTGACCCACAACGGCATGACCTCCCGTGCCCCACCCTCCCTATTCACCCGATCTCACCCCGAATGACTTTATTTTTTGCGTTTCCCTGGATGAAAAAAGTCCTCAAAGGGAACTGTTTTGCCAATGTGTAAGAGGTGAAACAAAAACAAACAAACACATAGGCAGAAGCACTGAAAATCATGGAAACTGACGAGTTCAAAAACTGCTGAGCGGTAGAAAAAGCAGCTAGGTAGGTGTACTGCAGCACACGGAGAGTACTTTGAAGGTGACATGTAAGAATAAATACACAATTTTTCACAAATAAATTCCGGGCTTTTGGGGGCCCCCCTCAAATACATATCGGGGCCTCACTCTGTCGCCAGGGGCTAGAGAGCAGTGGCGTGATCACAGCTCACCGCAGCCTCGACCTCCAGGGCTCAGGCATCCACTCGCCTCAGTCTCCCGAGTAGCTGGGACTAGAGGCCACCACGCCCGGCTGACTTTTTCACTTTTCGAAGAGACGGGGTCCCCGTTCCCCAGGCTGGTCTCGAACTCTTGGGCTCCAGCAAACCTCCCGCCTCAGCCTCCCGAAGTGCTGGGATTACAGGCTGAGCCACCGCGCCCGGCCTGCCACCAGTATTCATTCGCGGGCTGTAACCCGTCCCCAACTCCAGGCTCCTCGTGACGCAGGGGCGCAGCCGGCGGCCCTCGGGTACCTCTGCGTGTCTGGGTGCGAGGCGTCGCAGCTGAACAAGAAGTCGGCGGCCTGCGGGTCACTGAGCGTCCCCCCTTCGGCCACTGTAGAGGCAAGAGCGCAGGGTGAGCCTAGCAAGTGCCCTAGAGCCAAGACATCGGAGCGAGGAGGGGGTCCCCGGGGTCCCCGCCCCACCGCACCCGCCGCTTCCGCCCCGCTTCCCACCCCAGAACTGCCTCAGCTCTTGGCCAACGCTGCCGCAGAACCAACCGCGCCGCCCTTGAAACATGGCGCCGCCTCGCTCGGAAGGCGGGAGGGGCTGAGGTCGCTGATTGGTCCCAGGTCCGCAGCCGAGCTCGATGATTGGCTCCTGGGAGCAGGGGGCGGGAGAGGCTGAGGCATCGGAAGAGGGATGGCCGCCGCCGGACTGGGCGGACCCGTTCTCGGATCTTTCGGAGACCTCCCAGCCCTACCCCTCAGAGGAGGAGGGCCCCGAGTTGGTGAGTTTTAAACTCGAGGTGTGAACAGGGTTACTGAGTGCTGTGTTGGCCCAGCAGAGGCGCGGGTTCTGTAGCGTCAAGTGTTATATTGAAGCAAAACTCTTGTCATCTATAAACGCTTCAACTTTGAATCTCTGGAGAAATGAGAAGTTTTTAAAAAAGACGCAACCACGACCGGGTGTGGTGGCTCACGCCTGTAATTCCAGGCCTTTGGGAGGCTGAGGCGAGAGGATAGCTTGAGCCCAGAAGTTTGAGACCAGCCTAGGCAACTTAGCGAGACTTCGACTCTACAAAAATCACAAAAATTAGCCGGGCATGGTGGTGGTGCCAGCGGTCCCAGTTACTCGAACGGCTGAGGCGGGAGGGTCTCCTGAGCCCAGAAGGTCGAATTATCATGTTTTTCTTTTTTCTTTTTTTTTGAGTTGAAGTCTCACTCTGTCGCCCAGGCTGGAGTATAGTGGCATGCTCAAGGCCACTGCAGCCTCGACCTGCTGGGCTCAGGCGATCCTTCCGCCTCAGCCTTTCAAGTATCTGGACTACAGGCACGCCGCCACCACGCCTGGCTAATTTTTAAAAATTTATTGTAGAGATGCGGCCTCACCAAGTTGCTCAGGCTGGTGCTCAAACCCGTGGGCTCAGGCAGTCCTCTCACCTCAGCCTCCCAAAGTGCTGGGATTATAGGTGTGAGTCACCGAGCATGGCCATGTTTTTCTTTTAAAGATACCCCCTCGGGGTGGGATTAGCAGTTAAGGGAAACTGCTAGGGGAGGGAGGGGCCCTCATCAACAAGGGTACCTGCCTAATCAACGTTTGTATAGCTAACCCTGAATTGTACCCCACATCTTTATAATAAAAATTAAAATAAAGGTCCCCCCCTTACATACTTGTAATAGATTTTTCTGTGTTGGGTCCTTTTAACCTAAAATTTCAAAATAAATTATTGATATAAAGTCGTTCGCAAATCATTTATTATTATTATTATATTATTTTAATTTAAAGACAAGAGTCTCACTCTGTCTCCCAGGCTAGAGTGCAGTAGCATGATCACTGCTCACTGCAGCCTCAGGCTATCCTCCCTCCTCAGCCTCCTGAGTAGCTGGGACTATAGGCGCATGCCAACATGCCCAGCTAATTTTTAAAATTTTTTGTAGAAATGAGGTCTCCCTATGTTCCCCAGGTGAGTCTCCAGCTCATGGTCTTAAGCAGTCCTATTGCCTTGACTTCCCAAAGTGCTGGGATTACCAAGTGCAAGCCACTGCACCCAGCCACTTTTATTATCTTATTTAATGTCTGTAGGCTCTCTAGTCATGGTACTTTTTTCATTTCTGAGACTAATTATTTGTACCTTTTCTCTTTGTTTACTAGTCATACCAAAGTTCTGTCAATTTTATTAGCCTTTACAAAGAACACACTTCTTGTTTTGTTGACATTCTCCTTATATATTTCTTTTCTCTATCAATAATTTTAGCTCTTTATAATTTCCTTCTAGTTTCTTTGGTTTTAAATTGCTGTTCTTTTTTCTAATTTCTTGAAATAGATTATTGGTTTTCATCCTTTATTTTTCTAATATGTGCATATAAGGCAATAAACATCCTTCTAAACTGTATGTCACATATTTTTGAGATATCACTTGTTATTATTGTTCAATTCAAAATATTTTCAGATTTCCAGTATGAGATTTTTTGACTCATAGATTACATGAAATATTTTTAAATTTCCAAATACATATGATTTTTGGTTCTCTTGTTACTGGTTTCTTATTTTAATTCATTAAAGTCAAATAATATGGTTTGTGTGATTATAACCCTTTGAAATTTTTAGACATTTTCCTTAAGTATATGGTTATTGTCCTTAACCTAAAAGAATGCGCTAGCTGGGCATGATGGCTTAAACCTGTAATCCTAGCACTTTGGGAGGCCAAGGCGAGAGGATTACCTGAACCCATGGGTTCGAGACCAGCCTGGGCAACTTGGCAAGACCTCGTCTTTACAATTAATCAAAAAATTAGCCGGGCATGGTGGTGTGTGCCTGTAGTTCCAGCTACTTGGAAGGTTAAGGCAGAAGGATTGCCTAAGCCCAGCAGGTCAAGGCTGTGGTGGCCGTGAGCGGTGTGGCAATGCACTCCAACCTGGGCAAAAGAGCGAGATGCTGACTCAAAAAGAAAAGAAAAGAAAAGAATGCTCTGAAATTGTTGAAAGTTCTGGGATGTTGGGTACAGTCTTCTGCATATGTTCATTGGATCAAGTTTGTTAATCGTCTTGTCTGATTCTTCTGTCAATTCCTGAGAAAGCCATGTAAAAATCTCATACTTTATTTGTGGGTTTATTAATTTCTTCTGTAGGTCTATTAATTTCTGGTTTATATATGTTGGCATTACATTGTTAGGTACAGTTCATGCAAATGTATACTTATTATCACTTTCTAGTTGATTGAACCATTAAGAATATATATATGAGCCAGGCTCGGTGGCTCAGCCTGTAATCCCAGCGCTTTGGGAGGCTGAGGTGAGTGGATTGCCTGAGCCTGCGGGTTCGAGACCCGGCTGGGCAACTTGGTGAGACTTCATCTCTACAATAGTTCCAGCTACTTGGAAGGCTGAGGCGGAAGGATCGCTGGAGCCCAGCAGGTCGAGGCTGCGGTGGCCGGGAGTGTGCCACTGCACTCCAGTCTGTGTGACAGAGTGAGACTCCAACTAAAAAAAAAAAAAAGAATGTAAATATGAAAGGTAAAGTTTTAAAACATGGAATAAAACACAGGCAAATATCTTTCTGGCCTCAAGATAGGGAAGAATTTTTTTAAATGAGACACAAGTTTTAGCCATGACATAAATGTGACTGCATTAAAATGGCAAACTTTTCTTCATTGAAGTCTCCATAATTAGAGCGAAAACACAAGTCACAAAATGGGGGAAGAGACTCACAGGGCAAATAACCAACAAAGGATTGGTATCCAGAATATATAAGTAACCCTATGAATCAACAAGAGACAATCAATCTTATACAGAAATGGGCAAATACCTGAATAGATTTTCTTTTTTTTTTTCTTTTTTCTTTTGAGTTGGAGTCTCACTCTGTCGCCCAGACTGGAGTGCAGTGGCCGCTTCCGGCC
>NW_007231697.1:81682-84013 GCF_000164805.1 Carlito syrichta | reverse complement strand
CCCAGGCGGGTCTCGAACTCGTGGGCTCAGGCAATCCACTCACCTCAGCTTCCCAAAGGCACAGGATTACAGGCTGAGCCACCGAGCCTGGCTTAATAGACTTTCATAGAAGAGGAAAGAACCACAAATAACCAATAAACTTATTAAGATGTTCAACTACAGTGGTAGTTAGGGAAATGAAAACTAAAACCACAGTGAGATACTATTATATATTCACCTTATTGGCAAAAATTGAGTTGGCAAAGACATTAATGGGAATTCCCACTGCTAGTGGGAATGTAAATCCACACAGTCGCTTTGACCAACTACTGTCTTAAGGATATGTACACTGTATGAATTGTATGACCCAGCATTTATCATAGCACACGTATACCTAGAGGAGCTCTTGTTACCATGCACATATACACCAGGAAACATATATAAGAATGTTTATGGGAACACTGTTGCTAATAGTAATAACAAGAACAAAACCTGGAAACAACTTGTCTATCAACAGTAGATTGGACATTAAACTGGTGTATTTTCATACAACAAATACAACATAATTTAGAATTTTTTAAAAACCAGGGAAGACATCCAGATGTTGCCATTTATGTAAAGTTCAAAAAAGAGGCAGAATTAGGCTAGGTACAGTGGCTCATGCCTGTAATTCCAACACTTTGGAAGGCCAAAGTGGGAGGATTGCTTGGGCCCTGGAGTTTGAGGCCAGCCTGGGCAACATAGCAAGATCTCATCTCTACAAAGAAATCAGCCAGGCATGGTGGCCACACCTATAATCCCAGCAATTTGGGAAGCAGAAGCAAGAGGACTGCCTGATCTCAGGGGTTCGAGACCATCCTGTTGGCAAGACCTCATCTCTACAATAAATTTAAAAAATTATCTGGGTGTGATGGCTATAGTTCAAGCTACTTGGAAGGCTGAGGTGGAAGGATCACCTGAGCCCAGCAGGTCAAGGCTGCAGTGACTGTGAATGTGCCACAGCACTCCAGCCTGGATGACAGAATGAGACGCCATCTCAAAAAAAAAAAAATTCAAAAAATTATCCAGGCATAGTGTGCCTGTAGTCCCAGCTACTTGGGAGGCTGAGGCAGAAGGATTGTCTCAGCCCAGGAGGTCAAGGCTGTGGTGAGCTGTC
The DNA here is from genome assembly GCF_000164805.1 of Carlito syrichta. Classification (NCBI taxonomy): domain Eukaryota; kingdom Metazoa; phylum Chordata; class Mammalia; order Primates; family Tarsiidae; genus Carlito; species Carlito syrichta. The sequence continues at coordinate 82,878 of NW_007231697.1, read as the reverse complement.
ATCATGCCACTGCACTCTAGTCTGAATGAAAGAGTGAGCCCGCCTCAAAAAAAACAACAAAAAAAGACAGATTAAACTATATTTTTAGGGATACATATGCAGTAGAGAAAAAAACTAAATGTACATTTGTTGGGAAAATATACCTATGAGTTATTTTTAAAAACAAAAAGGTAGAAACAAAATAATGATTACTTCAGGGCTGGGAGAGGGACACAGGGACCTTCAAAGATTTTGCATTATTTCCAAATCTAGTTGGTCAATCAATCAGTGTTTGTTTTTATATTATTCCCTAAACAAATAAACAAAACCTATACATATATTACCTATACCCTTCTGTATATATTTTATAATTTCTAAAATTTTTATGCAGCTTGTCCTAACATCATTTATTGAATAATCTGTGTTTTTTTTGTTTTGTTTTGTTTTTGAGAAAGCAGGATTTATTGAGAGGACAGAAAAGCTCCCACAGTGGGAGGGGACACGAGGGGGCTGCCCAATCTGTGCTTTTTAATACCAATTTATCAGAAGTTGAATGCTTATCAATATTTGACCTGTTTGAGACTTTCTAATCTTTCCCACTGATAGACCGTCAAGATGTACCTCACACTACACAGTTCTAACTTGTAGTTTGTGGTTTTAATTTTAATGGCTGGTATCCCAAAAGCTTCTAAATCTTTTCTTGTCCTCCCCTTACCCAAAGTTTCCTTGGTGATTCTTGCTTAAGTAGTCATCCAGAGGAAACTCAGAACCATTTTGTTACGTTTCCAAAAAAGATCCTGATGGAAATTACATCACATTTATGGAGTAATCTGGGAGAGCTGTTGTCGTACCAAGCCGAACATAGTACCACCTTGTGCTTGTTTTGACTGTCATCATTCAGGGAGCCTCCACCAAGGCACTAGTGTAACACATGCCAGGTATACATGGGTACCTGATCCAACACTGCAGGACATAGGACTATAAGTTAGGAGGGGCTGCATACTGCAGAGCCCACAGTGAGAGTGGAAAGTAAATATGTTAGTCTTTGTCTCTGCATGACTGTAAACCACATTCTTTGGGCTTCAGATTCTGCGGGAGTCCAGCTCCTGCCGGGTTCAGGGTATCCCAAAGGTGGAGACAGCATTGGTGATTGTGAGAATGAGAGAGAGAGAGAGAAAGAGAGAGAGAGAGAGAGAGAGAGAGAGAGAGAGAGAGAG
>NW_007231697.1:18390-81323 GCF_000164805.1 Carlito syrichta | reverse complement strand
TACAGGAGCTTATTCTGGTTAGTGCTGAGTAGAAATGGGGAGGAAATGGGGTCAATAGCTCCCGAACGCATCCTAGTGGTCTCGGGGTCAACAGCCCTTCCTGATCCCTAATGCTCAGTGGGCCTCCATGGCTGGCTCCCAACAAGATTCCCTATCTGTGCAATGGCCATCTTGCCCTGGGGCTCAGGAGGTCCTTTGGTATTTTATAACTTAATTTTTAAAAGTAATCAAGAAAGTATACCAACTTAAGAGAATTTTATCTAAAGTAGTTAAACATTTGGCTTATCTAGAGCATCTCTTTCTCTGGAAATACCTGGTAATCTAGTTTTACTGTCTTTTTCTTCTTCAGCATCTCAGCAATGTTATACAACTGTAAAGTGGCATTACCACTGCTATTCTAGAAGTCTAGTTAATTCAAACAAAATTCAAGGCATTCCCCTTTTGAGATTGTCACCTCAGTGAATTCTAACACATGACTGGGGCCTTTTTTACCCTCTGTGTCATACGGAATGTTTTTGTTGCTATTAGCCTTATCTCTTATAGTCTGAGATACAAGAGTATATAAGATAGCTCTAATCATGCTTTCCGTGAATGCCATTCAGGGTCCATTTCTAACTGGGAAGTCCCATATTAGTGTTTTATAACTCATATTCATTAGAAGGATTTTTGCCTAAAGTTACATTCTGAATTCTCTGTAGAGGGAGTATTCAGATTATTTAGTACTGAATAACTACTTATCTGGGAAAATAATTTTGTGTCATCTATGTTAAGACAAATGCTGGAGAACTGAGGTGGTATGTCAGAGAAAGTATTATGGTAGTCACTTATGGATAGCAGATAATATGTATACACCTGTGGTTTGTCATTATTCCTCTGGTCATCTGAATAAAACATTCATTTTTTTCTTTCCATTAAAGAAAAACTTCATTGTGTTATAAATTGCATCCTTTATAATTTGCACATAAGTGTACAGTTTGCTAATTTTTAGTTTATATCATTGTGTAAGCATCACATACAAGCTTTTATTTTTAAGAAGTTATTTTCCAAATTTTGATTAGAATCTATATCTGTTCCTTCTAGTCTTTCACTATCCCCAACTTAATTACAACTGCTTTTTAGAATTTTCTTCTCCTGTCCTGGTGAACACTGACCTCCCTTTTCTCTGAACTCTGTAGCAGGACAGACTTTAGATATTCATTATGTAGAATTCTAAAGGCCCTTATTTTGTTCCCCAAACTCTATCATATTACTTGAAATGCTTACCGTAGTGCCTAAAAACTCACCATTAGAAATATTTACTTGCTTAAGATGGACTGTGTATTAGCTAGTAGTATTGCATCAATGTTAAATTTTTGAATTTAATAATTTAGCACTATGTTCATGTAATAGAATATCTTGTTTTTAGGAGATACTAGCTGACATATTTATGGATAAGTATCATAATGCCTTCAGCTTAATTTGAAGTGGTTCAGCAAAAATAGCATTAATAATAACTACACACACACATAATCATATAGATTCAATGTAGGTGAGAGAGAGTCCAAGCAAATGTGGCAAAATGTTAATAACTGGTGAATCTAGGTGGAAAGTATATAGTAGTTTATCATATTAATGTGCAACTTTTTTGTAAGTTTACATTATTTTTAAAACAAAGAGTATTATTATTTTTGTTTTGTTTTGTTTTGGTTTGGTTTGGTTTTTTTGAGTTGGAGTCTCACTCTGTCGCCCAGGCTGGAGTGCAGTGGCCGCTCCCGGCCACCGCAGTCTCGACCTGCTGGGCTCTGGCGATCCTTCCGCCTCAGCCTTCCAAGTAGCCAGAACTACAGGCATGTGCTACCACGCCCGGCTGATTTTTTGATTTATTGTAGAGATGAGGTCTTGCTGCCCAGGCGGGTCTTGAACCCGCGGGCTCAGGCAATCCACTCACCTCAGCCTCCCAAAGGCACGGGATTACAGGCTGAGCCACCGAGCCCGGCCCAAGAGTATTATTTTTAAAACAAAGAGTAACAGAAGAAAATATGTTCCTTTAGTTCAGTGTTCTCTGCCCCAGCCACACATTAGAATCACCTGAGACCTTTTAGAAACTACAACTGCCTGGACTCCACCTGCCAGAGATTTTTATTTAATTGGTCTTGGGTGGGGGTTTAAGCATCTGAAATTTTTTATTTTTATTTTTTGAGTTAGGTCTCACTCTGTCACCCATGCTGGAGTGCAGTAGCACAATCATGGCTCACTGCAGCCTTGACTTCTTAGGCTCAGGCGATCCTTCCACTTCAGCCTCCTGAGTAGCTGGGACTACAGGGAACTCACCACCATGTCCAGATAATTTTTTTGTAGAGATGAGGTCTCACTATGTTGCCCGGCTAGTCTCAAACTCCTAGACGCAAGCATTCCTCCCACCTTGGCCTCCCAAAGTGCTGGGATTATAAGCATGAGCCTTCACACCTGGCCTGAATTTGTTTTTTAAAGCCCTCTAGAAGCACTTAATATGCATCTAGGGTTAAGAACCATTGCATTATAAGAATAATATATTTTAGCTGCCATTTATCATACTTTGGAATAAATTTTCAGTCAGATTACTTTCCTCTATATTGGTATGCCTTTATTTTTCTTTTTATGCTTTTTATTTATGTATTTATTTTTCGAATCAAGGTCTCACTCTGTTCCCTAGGCTAGAGTGCAGTGGCACAATCACAGCTTACCGCAGCCACCAATTCCTGGGCTCTAACAGTCCTCCTTTGTCAGCCTCTGAGTAGCTGGGACTACAGGTGCGCATCACAACACCTGGCTAATTTTAAAAACTTTTTGGAGAAATGAGGTCTTGCTATGTTGCCCAACCAAAATGGTCTCAAGCTATCCTCCTGCCTTGGCTTCCCAAAGTGCTGGGATTATAGGCATGGGCCAACACACCTGGCTGTGCTTCTTCTACAAGCATAAAAACCCTTCAAAAAAATCAAGCAAAGTTCCAGGCACAAAACAGATTCCTACCACACTGTGATTGAAGTGAGTTCTTTAAAAAAAAATAATAATTTCTTAAATTAGTCTTAATCATGTCATGGTGTTTATCCAAGTCAGCTGTTATAAATGAATTCATGTTGTATATGTCAATGTTACATTAATATTTTCTGTAGTATAGGTATTATTTTTCACATTATGACAGATGGGACAGTGGCTTTTATCCTGCCATAAAAATGATACTAATTGTAAATTTTAGAGGGCCAGTGCTTCAGTTCATAAAATGTCCCCCTGAAACTGCCAAGCTATAGAAAATGAAACCCATTTAGATGGGAACTGCTAAGGAAAGAAAATAGGCACAGTTCATCAAGAATACTGCTGAGATAAATGATGCTAAGAACTTTAGACTTAGAAAGAAGGAACAAGCTAGAGGCTGAGTGAGAACAAGATGAGAAATACTATTATTTAAATTATGGGTAGGAATTATCCTTAATAAAATGACTCACAAAACAGAAAGCAAAAAACCACATATTCTTTTTTTTTTTTTTTTGAGTTGGAGTCTCACTCTGTCACCCAGACTGGAGTGCAGTGGCCGCTCCCGGCCACCGCAGCCTTGACCTGCTGGGCTCCAGCCATCCTTCCGCCTCAACCTTCGGAGTAGCTGGAACTACAGGCGCACGCTACCATGCCTGAGTAATTTTTTGATTTATTGTAGAGATGAGGTCTCGCCTGCCCAGGCGGGTCTCGAACCCGCGGGCTCAGGCAATCCACTCACCTCAGCCTCCCAAAGGCACGGGATTACAGGCTAAGCCACTGAGCTGGCAAACCACATATTCTTATAAGTGGGAGTTAAACAATGGGTACACACAGACATACAGAGTAGAATAATAGATGTTGGGGACTCCAAGAGGTAGAAGGCTGGGAGGGCGTAAGTGATGAAATACTACCAATTGGGTACACTAAAAGCTCAGACTTCATCACTACACAATATATCCATGTAACACAACTGCACTTGGACCCCTAAATCTATTAATAAATAAATAAAAATAATAAATTAAAAAAATTATAAACAACAAGCAGATGTTTCAAAAACATGGGCAGAACATAGTAAAAAGTAGATGGAAATACTTTGTATGAATATAGAAAAACAAGTGCTCCCATACATAGATAAAGCAGGGAAAAGGATCTGAGAAAGGAAAAGAAGAATCAAGAGATTTGCTGAACTGAAAAATGTCTTGAGTGAATTTAAGACAGGATTATAAACTAACCCAAACCATTTTCTACTTTTTTTAAAAGCCTCTGGATCAGATTTTTAAAAGTAAAACAATAAGTTCTAGAATGAGAGATTAAGACTAAGAACTAGTTCTAGACAAAGAGAAGAAAATGTATGTCAAAAGATAATTAAATAGGAAAAAGAGTACACATCTAAAAATTCATTTACTAAGAGTCATTATGCCGGGTAATATGACAGCATTATAGAATTTCTGGGCACATTTGAAAAGAGTTCTCAAGCATCACAAACTCAAGTTGTAGTTTGTTCCAGTAATAGTAGCGTGATGATCATGGTCATATGAGTGGCTCCTGTGTCATAAAAGGCCCCAGAGAAGTAGAATGACATCTTGAAAGGTTTCAGTAAAATCCATTTAGGATACTGAGAATGGAGTTTGATTTGTGAATCCTCCTTTCATTATGGCAGAGTTTCTCACAAATTGGGAAGAGAATCCAGCTAGACTGGTAAAATATTTCAGTACCTCTTTAATAACACCCTGAATTTATATAATAGTATGACTAATTACTCTGGATGTAAAATATGCAATGGTTCTTGATTTTTTCCACCATCATTAAGGCAAGGGCAGAAGTAGGGATAAAGTTTCTCTGTGAAAGTGCTACTGAAGGTATAAATGTGGGTCATGGTGTTAGCATTGTAAAAGGACACCTGCCCTCCTTCGTAATCCAGATATATACCCACCTTGTTGAAGTTGTTAGTCAGTTTCAGACTGCAAGAAGGCAAATCCAGAGCCTTTAGATCAGTTTGGTTCCTTAGTCTTAAAAGCCAGAATCCTTTCTCAGGAGTTAGAGAACAACTGCCCTTCCGAATGATGGATTCTCTGACAACTCCGACTGTCCATTTTGTCTTCTTTGCTACTTCTACTTCCCAGTACCACTTTCCTGATGTGAAGCCCTTTGAGCTCAGCACAGCCACACTTGAATCAAACCTCTCTGGATCATCAGGCATTACCTGCTTAATGTCATCATGCCACACACTGGTTTGGTTTTTGGAGAGCACCAAGTTTGGGTGAGCAGTTTTAGGGTCCAGAGTTAGTGGACATAGGCCTAATAAGAAAATAAGAGAAAGCAGGGTATGGGAGAAAAGGGGTGAGTGCAAATTCCCATGGTAAAAGATAGTATTTACATAGTCTCCAGACTTTATCTCCCCATACACATATACTCTTAGACAGACAAGCAATTATATACTTTTTTTTTCTCACTTTTTTGCTGGAGTGCAGTGGCATGATCATAGCTCAGTGCAGCATTGAACTTCTGGACTCAGGTGATTCTCCCGCCTCAGCTTCCCGAGTAGCTGCACCACAACACCCAGCTAATTTTTAAAATATATATATTTTTGTAGAGTCAAGGTCTTGCTGTGTTGCCCTGGCTGGTCTCAAATTCCTCAAGTAATCCTCCTACCATAGCCTTCTAAAGTGGTGGGATTATACATACATACTTTTTATTGTTTGAGTATTCATGTTACTATAGTCTAGTCATTTTTATATTTAGTTTAAAAATCAGGCTTTACTCTGAAGTAATTTATGCTCTACTAAAGGAAGCAATACACATAATGTAAATCCATACTAATAAATATAAGAAAGTACAAATGCCAAAGGGGTAGTAAAAATTAGATAAGGATGTCCAGGAAAGCCTTCTAAGGAAAAATAAGTATTTTGGTTATGATATAACATATATTTAGAATGCTTTGGATAAACAGGGAAAAAACTAAATGTGTTAAAAACAGTCACTGTGTGGGAGAGAACTTAAGAACTTGCCTGTTAGAGACACATAAGACAGCTAACTAGTACAGAGTTTACAGGACAATGGTGGGAAGTTTATATTTGGTTTAACAGATAATGAGACTTTTGAGATCTGGAGTGGCTCATGCCACTGCTACTCAGAATGTTGTCTACAAACAGTGTGGTTTACAGTCTGGGACAAAATAGTACAGAAATTGAGAGTAAGGTTTTGGAAACTTTCACAGCAATCTGACAATAATTTTATGTCCATTGAATCTAATAATTACAAAATTTGGCCTTGTGCTGTGTAATCTTTGTTTTTTAAAATTTCACTTTTTCAAGCAATTAATTTATATCTTATTCTACAATAGTGTCAGCCCATGATAAATGGACATTTTAAAACCTGTCCTTTCATTAGAGATAGTTTGACAAGTATTTGCTTAGACAAAGGGCAACAGTATGAAAAATAATTTCTAAATGAAGAGAGGTTGGAAGCAGACCATTAAGATGACACCATCAAGGACTTAAATGTGAAACCTCAAACTATAAGAATTTTAGAAGAAAACTTAGGGAACACCTGCCTAGACATCAGAGTAGGCAATGAATTCATGACCAAGTTCTCAAATGCAAAGATTCACAAGTGGGACCTTATCAAGCTGAACAGTTTTTGCACAGCAAAAGAAACCATCGAGAGTATAAAGAGTCAGCACACAAAATGGGAAAAAATATTTACAAGCTATTCATCTGACAAAGACCTAACATCCAGGATCTACAAGGTACTTAAATGAATTGATAAAAGAAAAACAAATAATCTCATTAAAAAGGGGGCAAAGTATGTGAACAGACATATCTCAAAGGAAGACATTCAAGTAGCCAATAAACATATGGAAAAATACTCAGCTGTAAATCAAAACTACAATGAGATTCCACCTCACACTGGTCAGGATGGCTATCATTAAAAAATAAAAATAAAATTAAAAAAAGAGGTGTTGGCAAGACTGTGGAGATAAGGGGATGCTTCTAGACACTACTGGTGGGAATGTAAACTCGTTCAACCCTGTGGAAAGCAGTGTGACATTTTTCTCAACTAAAAAATTGAGCTGTCATGTGATCCAGCAATTCCACTTCTGGAAATAAACCCAGAGGAACATAAATTATCCTACCAAAAGGACACCTGTACATGTATGTTCATTGCAGCATTATTCACAATAGCAAAAACATGGAACCAATTCAGATGCCCATCAAAAGTGGACTGGATAAAGAAAATGTAGTACATATATATACATGATGGAATACTACACAGCTATAAAGAAGAACAAAATCATATCCTTTATGATGTTTCTATATTACAGAAACAAAAAACAGAATATCTCATGTCCATACTCACAAGTGGGCCCTAAACATTGAGCATGTGAACAACAAAGGCAGGTATAACTGATGCTGGGCACTACTTGTAGGGGTAGGGGACAAGGAACACACAACCACCCACTGGGTACCATGTCCACTACCAGGAGAGGACTCGCTGGAAATCCATACTTCACCTGCATGCAATTTACTTATGTAGCAAATCCTCATATGTACCCCACAACTCTAAAATAAAAAATTTTTTTAATTACACCAGTTCTAGATGTGATATAATTGAACCTTGGCATGAAATTTAATAAAGGAAACATGATAGCTATGTGTGTTCATACCATGGACACAGATATATGCATTTGATGATAATTTATCCTTGAAGGCAAGATCAGACCAGTCTAACTCTCTGTTCCCAGAAAAACCTGAGTCTTTTACATCATCCCAAGGACTTCTGTTTCCAACAAGAGGCTTTAAATAGTTAAGCATCCTGGATTTTTCCATATGGGCTGAATCCTCTCCCCCTTACATATCTCAGTGCACTTTGGGCTATTAATCTTTCCAATGTGAGGACTAGGATTTCTTCGGAGGTACCATAAAGACATTTTACCACCATTTTTAGAACCACAGTCCACTCTCATTGCTAAGCTTCTGACACCTCTAGCCCACATTGGCTCTGAAGACTCCTTGGAGTCATCTTTTCATCCTCTCTTTCCTTTTCATGCCATATTCAATCCAATAGCAAGTTCTGTCAGCTCCAACTTCAAAATATATTTTGAGCTTAAACACTTCTAACTACTTTCACAAACATCACTGGCCTGGAACTACTGCAATTGCTTTTTTCTCTTATGTTTCCACTCTGCCCCTCTGCAACCTATTCTGCCCATAATTGTGAATGAGATCATGCAGTTTTCCTACTCTGCATACTCTTGTGTTTCCCATCACTTCTGAGATAAAATTCAGAGTCCTTACAGAGCAAACAAGATCCACATGATTTACTTGCCTCTCTAACTTCATTTCCTGCTACACTCCTATTTATTTACTTTGATTCAGCCTTTTGGCAGTTCCGTGAACCGACAAGCTTATTCCTACTTCAGGGTCTTCACTCTTCCTAGAACACTTTTCCACCATATGGTTCACTCCACATTATTTGGGCCTTTGTTCACGTAGGGTAAATAAAATGATAATGGTAGAATCTATCATAGATATCATAGGTAGGTTTAGAGGTGCTCATTGTAAAATTCTTTAAATTTTTCCATATGTTTGGAAATCTCCACAATAGAATGGAGAAGGGAGTTACCTCTGAGAGAGGCATTCTCTGGACATTCTGTCTAAATAATATGTTCATCTATTGATCGTTTTTTGTATTCTTATCCTGCTTTATATTTTCTCATGAATAAGTAATTTATTGAGTGTACTCTTCTTTATTCTTTTAACAATGGTTATCACAGTAGGAAATTATCTACTTGCTCATTGTCCACCTCTTCCACTAGCATGTCTTGTCTTGGAGGTCAGGTTCTTCATCTGTTTGACTTTTTCATGTATCTTCAAAGTTTGGACATATTCCTAGATGTTCAAGTAACTATTTGTTAAATGAATAAATGAGCTTTAATCAAAGTTCTATTTGGAATCTTGACATCAACTAGATCTACCATGCTTCATATTTCTGTTATCCTTGTTCAACATCTAGAATGTAAACCCCTCCAATGATTTATCCTCTCCTGTACTCTTGTCCCTGGTATTCTATTCTTTGCCACCCCTCCCTTAACTTATCTTCTCACTATTTTCATTGATCCTACCCAACCCTTTCTACTCTGTCCTTTGGAACTCCTTTCTAATTAACTCTCCTGCATCCTTCGTTTACAGAATTATCTCATCACCTCCTTGCTTAACAGAAACCTAGCTAGTTATTCACCAGAAACACAGCTTCCAAAAGTTCATGGGACTATTCATTTCTCTAAATTCAGATGCCAGAGATCCAATATCCACTACTGCCACTTCCAGACCACTACTGTGCTCCCCCTCCTCATGTAAAAATCACTCTTTGTTTGAGTCTCTTGTCATTCCATTTCATACAACTCTCTATCTCTTTTTGATGCTATTATGTTCAAACTTCCTGATTATACTCCCTGTACTTTGATCAACTTTACACCTCTATTCCAAATCCAGCCCGTCATCCCAAGTTATTTCACTATCCTTTGGACACAGCCTCTCGTCCATTCTTGAAGGTCCTTGACTTTACTGCTAGTGACTTTTGACTTCATTACACTTCCACTGTCCACTTCAGTGGCCATATTCTGGGCCTTCCAGTCATCAGGAACTATTCATTCTCTAAAATCTTAAACTCAGATATCCCAATGTCTTATTTCTTGAGCTTGTCACTCTTATCTCGTCTACAACCATTATTTAATTTCATTAACTCCCGTTCCTGATTTCTTCTTAGTATCCTAATCTATCTGCTTCCTGGCTTTAAATCCTTCCCTAAACAGCTCAGCTTTGTTGCCTATAACCTCAATACTTCTATCCTCTTCTCCTTTTGCTCCTGCAGTACCTGCCATGTAACTCTTCAACCCTGGATCTATCTAGTAATTCATATTCACATCCCAAATTATAAAATTGTGAAAAATTATAAAATTACACAGATAGATACCACTACAAATTTATTATTTCTACTCTAAGTTTGACCATCAGCACTGCCCAAAAATACTATATTGCCCAAATCAAATCCTCTCTCCTTTCTTATAACAGCAAATTCAAACTTCAACTCCCTCCTGAAACTTCCTTTCCACCACTTACCCATTCAATCCCAGGCAGAAGACTTCATCTCCTGCTTCACAGAGAAAATACAGAACATCTTATATGAATACTTCAATCCTTCCCACTCATACTATAAGATTCCTGTGATGAAATTATCTGCCCCCTCCATCTCTATTTCCTCTCCAATTTCAGAGGAAATTGAGGAAAATCAGTACTTCTCTCTGCTCTAGCTCTCACTCGCTCTTCCCTACTTCCACCAACTATGCCCTTGCTTGTACCATTGATTTCTGTCTTGCTACAGAATACATCCCTTCAGCTTTTTTTTTTTTTTCCTTTGAGTCAAGAATCTCACTCTGTCACCCAGGCTGGAGTGCAGTGACATGCTCGCGGCCACCACAACCTTGAACTGCTGGGCTCAGGTGATCTTTCTGCCTCATCCTTCCAAGTAGTTGGAACTACAGGTGCGCGCTACCATGCCTGGCTAATTTTTTGATTTATTGTAGAGACAAGGTCTCGTCAAGTTGCCCAGGCTGGTCTTGAGCCCCTGGGCTCAGACCCCTTCAGCTTATTTTTAAAAAATTTGTCTTTTGACTCTACCTGCACCTTCTACTTCCATACCTACCTACCCTTTTCATTCAAGTTTCTTGAATGAATGATCTATTCACTTCACTACTGCCTCATTTCCAAATCACTCCTCAACTCTTAACAATATAATTTCTACCCATTCCTCTCATTTACCAATTGCTCACCAATTGTTGTTTAAAACATCTGTTTTCCAGCCGGGTGTGGTGGCCCACGCCTGTAATCCCAGCAATTTGGTAGGCGGAGGCGAGTGGATTACCTGAGTCCAGGGGTTCAAGACCAGCCTGGGCAACTTGGCAAGACCTTATCTCTACAAAAAAAAATTTGAAAAATTAGTCAGGTGAGGCATTAGGATCACCTGAGCCCAGCAGGTCAAGGCTGCAGTAGCTGTGAGTGTGCCACTGCACTTTAGCCTGGGCGACAGAGTGAGGTTTCTACTTAAAAAAAAAAAAATCTATTTCCAATCATTTTCTTAGTTATTATCTCTTAACTTAGCATGAATGACCATTCCTTATTCCCTTCTCCTTGACAATCTTTCCTTAGATCCCATGTCAAGTTTATTTCCTGGTTTTCCTTTTATTTTTTCTACGAGAATTTCTGAGTCTCTTTTGGGGACTTTATTTCCCTTTATCTGTTGGAATTCCTTGACTGTATGTTCTAACTTAACTTGGAATATCTCATTTATGTCAATAGTTTCAGCTCCCCTACTCTTTACTGATTATTCTGGCCTTGGCACTGTTCTAAGCTCTGGTTAGAATGTATTTGAATATATTCATTTAGTTGTGCTGCAGGTCCTTTAACACAACATGGTCAAAATTGAACTCATCAACCCCCTCCAAAATCTGCATCTTCTATATTTTCATTCTTGGCATCCCCTTTATCCTCAGTTACTGTCCAGTACATTTTGCTAGAGAATTCTGTCTCTAGAATCTATTCTTTATTTCCCATTCCTGTTGCCAGTCTTTTGATTTAAATCTCAATTTCTCACTGAAATGTCTAGTAAAGTTGGTCTTTTAGTTCTCTTGCTTTGGAGCAGAAACTACATTTTTTATTTCTATGCCCTTAGAGCCCAACTTAGTGCTTAACATGTAGTAGACCTATAAAAGAATGAATGAGTGGATTTTGATGATATTTTATTGATGCACACAAAACTAAATAAACATATTAAAATATTTATAATTGAAAGATTCCCTAAGCTGGAATTGGCAAACTAGAACCAAAAGCCCAAATCTGGCCTACTACCTGTTTTATAAATAAAGTTTTATTGAAACACATTCATGACTATACATTTACATATTATCAGTGCCCTCTTTTTCACTGCAATGTCAGAGTTAAGTAGTTATAACAAAGACCAAACATTGTGCAAAGCCTAAAATATTTATTGCTTGACTCTTTACAGTAAAAGTACCAGCTCCTGCCCTAAAGCAATAGCCTCATTTATAAGCCTGGCAGAGAAGGAGAAAGTATGGATCTGCAGTATAAGTAAAGAATAGAAATAAAAAATATGCAGTATATTTTACCAAAGTCTGGCCACAGTTGCCATAGGAAAAAAAAGTCCCTCTCTCTGTAGGGAGATAGTATATAAATTAATTATATGTTATTAATAAACAGTCATAAAGTTCCACTCTCTGTAGGGAGAGAGTATATAAATTAATAATACATTATTGATAAACAGTCACATACTAAATAAATCCTGTTTGGTTTTCTTGATGTAAAATTATACCAAAAATAAACAAAAATCACTTTGCATGTTGAAAGACTGCTAGAAATGAAGTTTGGCTTTACAGAGCAAAGCATACAGGAAGAAAAACTCTGTGTGATACCAAGGCAGTTAGAATTTGCTGGGCAGAGTAACACAGAGGAGGAAGATGCACAGAATCTTTTGAACGTCTGCAAAGGGATTCTCTCAAGACTGTGACTAAGCCAGGCAATGTAACTCACACCTGCCATCCCAGCACTTTGGGAGCCTGAGCCAGGAGGACAGATTGAGGCCAGGAGTTCAACACCAGCCTGGGAAAGAACCTGTTTCTACAAAAATAAAAATAAAAAAATTATACCTGAGTACTGATCTGCACATGCATGCAGTGAAACTCATCAAGCCCAGAGAAAAACATACAGAAATCAGTAGACTGAGCAATTTCTGGAGTTCACACAAGACTGGTGAAAGGACAAAAGACCAAAATGGATTTGACATAACCAAAGAGCAGCCATTTTAACACTGCCTAGTTCTGTCGTATTTTTTTTTTTTTTTAGCAGTTCACTTTAATTTACCCTCTAATCATTAACCAAGGACAGAACTGGTTTCCCAGAGATAGCTATTGATAATTGTCTTACAACCTCCACCCCCAAGCCTGCTTTGTACTATTTACTTTTATTTTCCAAATATTTGTCTTTCAGCCATAAAAAAAAAAACAGGATAACCTAATCTGTTGCAATTAGCCCTTTGTGACCTACTTGGCATAAACAGACCCCATCACCATGACAAGTTATGTGACTAAACCATGCATCTACCTGCCATCCATCACCATGACATTAGTACCTGTGTTTACCCACTCCTTCATGATGACATAAATCATACTACCACTCAATCACATTAACAACCTGCCCCCACCAAAGGAAAGATTTAAAAAGCTCTAAACCTCAAGCAGCAGTGGCCATGCTTTTGTTCCCTAAGCTTTGGTCCCCTCCCCTATCTTGGGAGGTCAATCTCTTCTCTCTCTCTCTCTCTCTCTCTCTCATCTACTTTCTAAATAAATTATATTTCCCAATCTAATTTCTGTGCAATTCTTTGCATCTTACCCATGGCACCAGCTCAGCATACCAGCCCACAGACCTAATAATTCTCCCAAACCTAACAACTGAAAATGCTTTTCAGCCAGAATGGAAAAATTCATAAGCTGTGAATATCTGGTTGAGTACTCGGAAGGGTATTACCTTAGGAAAATGAGCTAAGTTAGCCCTATATTAAAGGCTGTTCTTGAACCATTCTAACAAAGCTTAATAAAGCCACAGATGGAACAAAGTGATTTCATGTAACTTAACTGCATGCCAGAGTTAAGTCCAACAGTACTCAAAGAACCACAATAAAATTCAACAAACAATAATATAAATTCATAATATTTGGTGCCAATAAAAAATTACCAGCCAAAAGAGGCAAATCTCTTGTGCCACAGAATTCCAAATGATTTATGTAGATACTCTACCCTCAAAGAGGGGGATGTAACTACTCTTAAGTGTGGAGTGTGCATGGTGACTGGCTTCCAAATTGTACCAGTAGAACAAGATGGACTTTACAGTGGAGAAGCCTGACAAGCTCTCCCTCAGCCAGGTAATTAAAGCCAACATCAACAGTCATAAATTATGTCAACAGTAGTACTCTTAATATGATGTGATGAAAATGGTACTTTAGCACTCTTCTCCTAACTCATAACCCAAGTTTTATTATGAGAAAAACATCAAACAAATTGCAATAGTGCAGCATTCTGCAAAGCACATGACCAGTACTCTCCAAAACTGTCAAAGTCATCAAAAACAAAGAAAGTCTCAGAAACTTCCATAGCCAAGAGGAACCTAAGTGTAATGTGGCATCTTAGATGGGATCCTGAAACAGGAAAATGATGTTGGGTCAAAATAAGAAAATCTAAAGTAACTATGGACTTGAGTTCATAATAATGTATCAATTTTGGTTCATTAGTTATAAAAGGTGTTAAGCGTAAGATGTTAATAACAGGAAAAACTGAGGATGGGGTATATAAGAAAACTCTATATTATCTTTTCAATGTTTCTGTAAAATTTAAAAATCCAAAAGTGTTCTAAAAAATAAAGCCAATTAGAAAGAAAAAAATTACCAGCCATGCACAGCAGCAGAAGATATGACTCACAGACCCAGAAATGACAATGATGATGAAATTAGCAGACAAGGACATTAAAATGGTTATAAATATCTTTCATTTGCTCAAGAATGTAGAGGAAATGTATGAACATGGTAAGGATAAAAATAGAAGATATAAAAAGACCCAAATGAAACTTTCAGAAATGAAATTACATATATGAAATGGAAAATATCTTGAACAGTGTTAACAGATTGGCCGGTGAAAAAAAAGATGAGACAACATGAATAACAATAAGTACCATTCAAAATGAAGTGCAGGAGGAAAAAAACTAAAAGAAATACTGAGCATCAATGACAGGAGACAACTTGACAATATCAAATTGTATAACATAAGTAAAATTAGACTCCAAGAAGGAGAGGAGAAAAGGGAGTGGTAAAAAAAGTATTTGAAGAAATACTAGCTGAATTCCAAATTTGATGAAAACTATAACCCTTAGATTAAAAAAGCTCATGAACCCAAGCAGAATAAATATAAAGAAAATCACACCAAGACCCCATATAATCAACTTAGTGGAAGCAAGTGACAAAAAGCAAGTCTTAAAAGCAGGCAAATATGGCTGGGCATGGTGGCTCACACGTGTAATCCCAGCACTTTGGGAGGCTGAGGCAGGAGAATTGCTTGAGCCCAGGAGTTCGAGATCAGTCTGGGAAACATAAAAACTTAAAACTAAGCCGGGCTCAGTGGCTCAGCCTGTAATCCCGCGCCTTTGGGAGGCTGAGGTGAGTGGATTGCCTGAACCTGCGGGTTTGAGACCCGCCTGGGCAACTTGGCAAGACCTCATCTCTACAATAAATCAAAAAAATTAGCCGGGCATGGTAGTGCACGCCTGTAGTTCCAGTTACTTGGAAGGCTGAGGCGGAAGGATTACTGGAGCCCAGCAGGTCGAGGCTGTGGTGGCCGGGAGCGGCCACTGCATTCTGGTCTGGGTGAGAGAGTGAGACTCCAACTCAAAAAAACAAAAACAAAAAACAAAAAAAACTTAAAACTAAAAGGCACTCAGTCCAAAAGAAGTTAGGATCAAAAGACAGATGGTATGAATACAAAACAAATGCAAGACTTCATCTCTAAAAACAACAACTAACCAGGCCTGATGGCATGTGCCTGTAGTCCCAGCTACTTGGGAATTTGTAGCAGAAGAATCACCTAAGCCCAAGAAGTCAAGGCTGCAGTGAGCCTTGATTATACAGGTGCGCTCCAGCCTGGGCAACAGAGTGTGGCTCCCAACTTAAAAAAAAAGGAAAAAAAAGTATACTTTGTTAGGTTTTTATACTATATGAAAAGTGCTATTTATTTGGAGATAGAATGAGTTAAAGATGTATATTGTAAAATCCTAAAGCAATTAAAAATGAAAGAGAAATGAAAAATAAAACAAAAAGTACAGATAAGGTAAAAAGAAGATGAAAGGAAAAACTAAAAAGGCACCCAGTCCAAAACAAGGCAGGTATAGAGAAAAAAGGAACATAATACAGATGGTATGGATACAAAACAAATATAACATGGTAGATTTAAATCCAGTTATACTGATAATATCATTAAATGTATTTAGTCAAAACACCTCAATTAAAAGGCAGAGATTGTCAGATTGAATAAAAAGGCAAGACTTAACTATATTCTAGCTACATAAAACGTACATAATAAAAACACAAATAAGTTTAAAAAAATCACGTGACAGGAAAAAACATACTGCGCAAACACCAATCTAAAGAAAAGCAGAGTGGTAATATTGATATTAGACAAAATAGACTTCAGAAAAAGGAATAACAGGGATAAAACCCATTTCATAATTATAATGGAACACTTCATAATTATAAGGGGATTGAGAAATCAAAAGGTCATAACAATCTTGAGTATATTCACCTAATAATGCTTCAAAATACATGAAGCACATTTAGGATTTGTATGACCTTTTGATGACTCGGCAGGTAAATTTAAAAACGTTTGTTCTTTGAAAGACCCTGTTAAGAAATAAAAAGGCAAGCCATAGAAAGAAAGTATTTAAGAAACATATCTGAAAAGGATTTGTATCCTTTATAACTTAATAATAAAGCAATCCAGTAAAAATATGAACAAAAGATTGAACACAACCAAAAAGATATATGAATAGCAAAGAAACTCGTGAAAGACACTCAACCAGATTGGTCATTAGAGTTTTGCAAATGAAAACCACAGTGAGATACTACTATACATCCAATAAAATGGTTAGAAGATTGACAATATCAAGTTTTGGAAGGATATAGAGAAACTGAGACTTCCAACCATTGCAGGTAGGAATGTGAAATGGTACTGTCACTTTAGGAAAAAAATAGTAATTTCTTATCAAAATAAACCTACTTAACACACATCCAGCAATCCTACCACTAGGTATTTACCTCAAAGAAATGAAAACACAAATATTTATAAACAAATGTTCAGGCAACTTTATTCATAATAGCCAAAAACTGGGAACTATTCCCACATCTATCAAATGAATAAGCAAATTGTGATATGCCCGTAAAACATGATTACTGATACATGCAACAACACAGAATAATCTCAAATAGCAGTATACTAAGTGAAAAAAAGACACAAAAAATGATATAATGTATGTTTTCACTTATATGAAAAGTTAAAAAAGACACATTTAAAGTGAAATAAAGCAGATCAGTGAGTGTCAGAAGCTAAAGGTAGAAAGGATTGACTATAAAGGGACTATTGGGGATGATAAAAATGTTCTATATCTTGATTATGGAGATGTTTATTTAAGTGTATATATTTGTCAGAACTCATGAAATTGTGCACTTTAAATTGGTCAGTTTTATTCCATGTTAATTATACCTCAGTACAGTTTGTTTTTTTTCTATGTCAATTATCTAGAAAAATTGTTAACAGGGATGACTTTTGATTTTCATGAAATGAAGTAGCTATAAACAATAGTAATAATGATGTGTCTATATAAAATCTATACAAACTTTATATATAATTTTATTTCTAAAAGAGTTTTATTTAGAACTTTATTTAATGGTCTTGAAATGCTATTGTGTGCTTTTGTTCGCTCAGTCTTTTGGTATCTGCAAGAACAAATAACAGTGTCTTTATCAGGAAAATTAATTTAACTTATTGATTCTGAAGCACCAAAGATCTAAACAATCTCCTAAGATGTTATATTCTATGCAGTGAACATCCTGTACAAGCTCAAGACAACTTGTAAAGTTCCTATGTATGTACAAAGAGTATGTACAGAAACCTTCAGAGCAGAGAAGCCTCAGGGATTCATATAGCCAATTTAGTAAAACAGGATAAAATTTTGGCTATTGTCATATTTGATAGAATAGTCTAACAAAATCATAGGCTGCTAAATAATTCCAATATTGGAGTCTTATCTATTTATCAATACGAAGTCATAAATTCTTAGGTCTTGGCACCAGAAGAAATTTAATCCTACCAACCAGCCTTCTTTCTGCTAAACTTGAACCTACCCCCATGCCAGACTCTAAAGACCTAATGAGGGCCACTGAAAAGATCCCATTGATGAAACACAGATTAGAAGCCCCAGGAAACAATAGTTAATACCCATTAATACCTGGAGAGAGGGTAGACTGCATTTCCCTCCATATCATGTATTGAATGGGACCTTTGAACTGGCCCAGGTTCAACTTTCTGGAGATAAGCTCTCTGGTTGCCAGCACCCTAGTTCCTTGCTCCAAGCTGCAGGGGACATAAATCATGTATCATTAAACATTCTGTAAGGACTGAAGGAAGAGTACTAAAAGTACCATAGGGAAACACTTACCTATCCAAGAGAGTTGTGATGTCCTAGAAGAGGAAAGGAGAAATAGAAATGTCAGATGCCAGTTCATCAACTCCAGAAATTTCATCTGGCAGTGATGCTGGCCACTACCAGAATTTGTGTAGACGGCCCCCAACCCACCTCTTCCAACTTCCTTCATCCTTCATATGTTTATCTGATCTTCATCCCTAATCTAACCTAGGTTAAACTGGCCTTACATGGCTCTGATTTTCTAGAGTTCCCTTTTATAGGGAACAAGACAGAAGCCAATAACTTAAGGTTAAGTTATTTTTAACCACACTTTCGAATAGTCTCAGAAGAAAAACACAATAGATATTCCAGTCCCAAGGCCTCTTTTCCTTACACTAGCTAATTAAGCTTCTGGGTGCTGAAGTGGTCATCAACTCCTCTTCAGAGGTGAAGCTTCAGATAGCAAATGTTGGCAAACAGCTTTTTAGACAGGTCAACTTATGATTGCTGAGAGCCAGTCAAAGATACAACTCAAGCTGCAACATTTTTATTTTTGAGAAATAAAGCTTCAAAACTCTTTATGAAAAAGTGTTAAAATATTAATACATACTATTATTTGAAGGGTGCAGGAAGCGACCAGAGGGGCGGCTCCCAGAATGGTGCCGAACATGGTGAGGACACACCAGACAACAAAGGCCCTAGGTCCCAGCTTCTGTGTGCACAATTCCCCGTGCACGCGAAGTTCAAACCTGCAAGCCTCCAATCCTTAGCCAGCTTTGTTTTGCGTCCAATAGGACTATAACATGGCGTCGGCCCCACCCTGCTCCCGTGCCGCTCCTTCAATAAGAACCTAGCACAGCCCCTTCCGGCCCCTGTCAGGCTAGTAAGTACAGCCCTCTCCCTGCATATCTCTCTCTTGGTCTCTCTTTCTCTCTCTCTCTGTCGCTCTCTCCCTCTCTGCAGCTCTCTCCCCGCCTCTCTCCCACTTCCTCTCTCTCTCTCTCTCTCTCCACAGACCCTTTCCCTTTTTCCCTTGTAACCGCCACTTTAATAAATCTCTTGGCCTTAAACGGGTGAGGAGTCATTACTGGCGCCAAACTTCTTTCATTGGTGCCGTGACTCAGATCGGGTACTCTCCCACCCTTGTGCGTGTCTATCCCCATAGGCGGGACCCCCTCACCCGGCACCGGTGGCCACTCCAGCCCTCCCAGACCTTCCCACTGTTTTGAAGGCGTGACCTGCATCCACCAGTGACCATTGGATAGGTGAGTTCCCCAGACACAGAAGCCTGAAACTTACCCAGGATCCCTGGGGGGAACAGACCATTGATCATCCGGCAGCCCCTCCGGCCCCAGGGCGAGGGGGAACGCACCCCACCTCGGCCTTCATGGCCACAGCGGACCCTAAAGGCTTCCTCTTCTCTTTCATTTCTTAAACCTTAAAACTCCCGCAGCCGCTGGGCTGCAGCGGGCCCCAGGGGTCCCACGTCTGCTAGCCCGCAGCGGATCTTGCACAACTCTCTCTCCCCGCCCCAAGGAATCCCACAGCTGTTAGACCACAGCAGACCCCAGGGGTCCCACGTCTGCTGGCCCACAGCGAATTCTGAAGGACTCCTATATCTGTTGGGTAACAGGGAACTTCAGAGGCTCCATGTTTGTTGCCCCACAGTAAGCCCTATTTGACCGGCAGGAATCTCACACTCCCACCCCCCGCCCAGTCAAGTGCTTTCTGTCTGGTTCAAAAATCCTTGTGCTAGGTGCCTTGACCCCCTCGGTTCTCCAGGAGAACTCTGGTTGTGCCAAACCCCTGTGACGACAGGCTTTGCTACAGCCGCACTTCTTGGACAGCTGGCTCTTCGGGGGGATGCCCCGTTTAGTCTACCTGTCTCACCATGGGAGGCTTGTCATCTGTGCCGGCTGATTCCCCTCTTAAATGCCTCTTAAACAATCTCACTACACTTTCTCTTTCCCCGATATCAAACCCAAACACCTAATTCATTTCTGCACGTAAGACTGGCCAACATACCCCTTAGACAACCAAAATCAGTGGCCTATGTATTTTCTGTGAGTGTTCAAAATGGTGGGTAGAGATTCCCTATGTTCAGTCTTTTTCTCTCCTCCATAAACATCCTCGCCTGTATCTCAATTGGAACCCCTCTAACTTCCACTCTCAACTCATGCTAGCATCTACTGCTTCTCCAACAACTTCTCTTTCTCCCATTATTCCACGCACGTGTGAGCCTCCTCCTCTAAGTTCCCCTCCCCTCACTGCTTGATAACCCCTGATAGCAGCCCTACCAGCTGCAACAAGTCTTTGTTGTTTCCTTATACTAAATTTCTCTCAAGTTATATCTAAACCAGGTCTATATCAACCTTCTTCCCAGACGAAAATAAAGAGATCATGTAAATAAATCCTGTTAGCTAACTACAAAAAGGTGTTAATAAACAGGCTAGCTAGGACAGAATAAAAGAGGTTTTTCAAAGACCAGATAAAAATCCAACAGTGTTTCTAAGTTGCCTCTCTAAAACATTGCAGCAGTTTACTAATATTGGTTTAAACTCTGTAGAGGAACAAATTCTTTTGGCTATGTATTTTATCTCCCAGTCAGCACTGGGTATTAGGCATAAACTCCACAAATTAGAAAAGAGCCCACAAACCCCTCAATTAGAGCTATTGGACACGGCCTTTAAAATCTTTAACAACCCAAAGAAGGAAGAAATACAGGACCACCAACATAAACGGAAAGCACTTCAGCTTTTATCTACCATGTTAACAAAAAAGCCACCACTGATAATCTTCCACCCCAGATGGTCAATAGCAGAAGGGGTACACAGCCCCCTTCCCAGGTTTGTTTCTGATGCCATCAAAATGGGCATATGGCCAAAGACTCTCAAGCCCTGCCTACCAGCAAAACCCTGTCCCAAATGCAAACAGCATGGACATTGGGCTCATGATTGCCTCATTCGCCCAGAAGGAGGAGAGCACATGGCCCAGAGGCTTGCTGCAATTAAGGGACACCAAGCATCTTACACAATCTCAGAAGGGGATCTCTCGGGCTTGCTCCAGTCAGATTGACTCGCCACTAACTTGGTAGCCCCAGTGTCTTCGGAACAAACCATTAAACCAACCGAGCCTAGGGTGGAAATATCAGTAGCTGGCGGGGTTATATCATTTGTTATTAATACGGGGGCTACATGCTCAGATCTACTTACATTTCCTGGTCCACTCCTTCCTTCACCCCTTTTGGTTGTGGGGGCACAGGGCATTATATCCAGGCCCCTCACTATACCATTACTTCCATGTGTTCTGGGAGATAAAGTATTTCAACACTCTTTCCTTGTTATGCCAACGTGTCCAGCTCCATTATTGGGAAGGGACATTATGACAAAAATTAAAACTCACACCACTGTACTTTTTGGGTGCCTTTTGTATAGCTTTGGATTTCCCTAATAGTTCCACATTGGATCCTATCTAAGCCCTTCCACTACATATAAACTTATTGCTTTGGTTAGAGCTCTGAGGTTAGGAAAAATGTAAAGAAAGTTGTTGGTGTAAGGTATGTTTTTAGTAAGAAAGGATAAAGAAAAGATAAATAATTGTATAGGAAAGAATCTTGTATGGTACATTTTGTTCTATAATAGAATGGCTGGTTAAAGAAAGCATAGAACAAAAATAGAAGGTTTAAGCATGTCAAAGAATGGTATGAGTTTATTGAACAAGCATGTCAAGAATGGTATGAGTTTATCGAACATGTTAGGTGAAAGTTAGTGGAAAAAAGTGAAAGAAATTCTGTAAACACTCGAGGCTACAAAAAGGGTTCCATAAATTTACCATTAATATCAATTACACTAATGCTAGGCCAACATGCTACTCGAAGGCCAGAACATGAGCTTCTTAATTAACAATCTCCAAAAATTTTCTTCTTTAAATAACAGAGGGGAGAAAAAAGAGACAAAATTCAATTACCCTCCCCCCTCCCCTACTGTCTTTGTTACAAAGAGTGAGGTTTTTTTTTTCCTTTTCAAATCGTTGCACTATCATTTTGGCTAAATAAGTAACTTTTGCAATAACTACTGTGATTTTGTGTTGTAACATGCTTTTAAAAACTTTAGTCAATATTACAAACAGACAGCCAAAGTCACCCCATTTTCCTGGCTCTCAATAGTCCAACAGGGAGGCACTTGCCTCTTTCTAATTTGTGTTTTTGTTTAATACCCCCATATATCTTTAAATTTCTCCAACAACGCTTAACTAAACTCTCAAATCAAAACCTCAACCTCCTGTTATTCAATAGTTATCAACCTGTCCCAATAGAGGAGTCAACACCTTGTCCCTAAACATCACTTAATTTTTCTTTTAGATATGCTCTCTTCCAGGTTCTCTATTTACCTCCACAGTCTACTCCAAGACAGCTGGTTACTACCGCCCTCGGACCCACTGGAAGACTGGCCGGAACAAGTTGCTGTCCTACACTTACAAGGAACCTTCATGGAACTCTCACCTGCGGAAATCTACACCTTCAGCGCCTACCTTTGGGCCCTGCTCTGGCTGGTTCTACACCCTTCCACCACCTTATCCCCACAATGCCCCCAACCAGCAGGAAGTAGCCACAAAGAGTAACGATGCCCCTCCCCATAAGAACAGAAAAGGTGGGAATGAAGGGTACAGGAAACAATCAGAGAGGCGGCTCCCAGAATGGCACCGAGCATGGTGAGGACACACCAGACAGCAAAGGCCCTAGGTCCCAGCTTCTGTGTGCACAATATCCCGCGCACTCGAAGTTCAAACCTGCAAGCCTCCAATCCTTAGCCAGCTTTGTTATGCATCCAATAGGACTATAACACGGCGTCGGCCCCACCCTGCTCCCATGCTGTTCCTTCAATAAGAACCTAGCACAGCCCCTTCCAGCCCCTGTCAGGCTAGTAAATACAGCCCTCTCCCTGCATCTCTCTCTCTTGGTCTCTCTTTCTCTCTCTCTCTGTCGCTCTCTCCCTCTCTGCAGCTCTCTCCCCGCCTCTCTCCCACTTCCTCTCTCTCTCTCTCTCCACAGACCCTTTCCCTTTTTCCCTTGTAACCACCTCTTTAATAAATCTCTTGGCCTTAAACGGGTGAGGAGTCGTTACTGGTGCCGAACTTCTTTCATTATTAATGGAGTTTTATTATCTTGTTTTCTGAGAGGTTGAAAGTAAAGCTTTCTGCTGAGCATAAAGCACAAGTAGCCTCCTGCTATTCTTCCAGAGAATCTTTTTTTTTTTTTAGTCAGGGTCTCATCTGTCACCCAGGGTGGAGTGCAGTGTACCATCACAGCTCAACACAGCCTCAACCTCCTGAGCGCAGGTAATCCTCCCACCTCAGCCTCCCAGGTATCTGAGACTACAAGTGTGCACCACCATGTCCAGCTAATTTTTTTTTTTTTTTTTTACTTTTGAAGAGACAAGGTCTCACTATGTTTCCCAGACTGTTCTGAAACTCCTGGGCTCAAGCAATCTTCCTGCCTCAGCCACCCCAAGTGCTGGGATGACAGGTGTGAACCTTCGTGCCTGGTCTCTTCCAGAGAATTTCAAAAGGACTGTAGCAGTTTTGTTTCATTTCCCTGGCAGTGAAAAAAATCACTTCTGATCCTTTCCAAACCTCTTCTCCCTTCTGGGTGCATCCATAATCATGTTATTATCATGTTATGGGGTCTTACTTTAAGAAAGTCAAAGGAATTCTGCTCATCCATCCGTGCCTGAATGCTCGCCAACATATCCTTGACTAGGAGACACTGCTCCTGAAGCTGGTTCAGATTCAGTTCCATCTCCTCATTCGAGGCTCTCCACTCTTCCCGGAGCTCATTTAAAATGTCCTTTTCTTTGCTGTGCAGGAACTGATGCAGCTTTAGAAACTCCAAGGACACATGTTGCTCCAGATGCAGCTTGTTTTCCTGGAAACCTCCATAATTATCAAACATGGTTATGACTAAAACTAGCACTTGGGGGTGGGGGCCCACACTACCAACACTCACACACTTGGGAAATGCCATCACAGAAAAATGCATACAAGTGGCTGCTGAATGTTAACATTCTACCATACTACAGGGAGTCCTTTGGGAGACTTACTCCTTCTTTCCCAACTAGTTTAATAATTCAGGATAGATTTATCAAAAGTGGTCTCTAGGTTTCTTCTTGCAGTACTGAAGTGGCAACCAGTGACATATTAAGTAAGACCATGGAGTTAAACAAACATTCTAGAATGAATAATACCCTCCTAGATTGGTAAACCAGTGTCTATCAAGTGGTACTGTTGGACTGGAGCCATTGGAAGGCTGGAAGAACTGTCACTGTCTAGAAATCAGAACTGGGAGGAGGGATGCCTCTCCTACTGCCAGGACAATATAAAAGAAGCAGATGATGAGCTATGTCTGCACTAAAATTGATAACTCTTTTCTTGGGCGACCTCAACATCCTTACAGGTGAACAATTTGGCACCCCAGCTTCTCAGTTCCTCATCCTCTTTATTCCTAATGATTGCCACCTTTATCTACTCTTGCCCACAGTCTCACCTAGGATTTTATCATCCCCAGCAATAGCATCATCTCCAAAAAAATGTTTTGTGCACTGGGCACAGTGGCTCACGACTATAATCCCAACATTTTGTGAGGCAGAGGTGAGAGGATTGCCTGAGCCCAGGAGTTTGAGACCAGTGTGGGCAACATGGCAAGACCTTGTCTCTACAAAAATTCAAAAAAATTAGTTGGGCTTGGTGGCACACGCCTGTAGTCCCAGCTACTTGGAAGCTGAGGCAAAAGGATTGCCTGAGCCCAGCAGGCTGAGGCTGTGATAGCTGTGATTGTGCTACTACACTCCAGCCTAGACAACAGAGTAAGACTCCAACTTAAAAAAAAAAAAAAAAAAAAAAAGACTGGGCACGGTGGCTCAGCCTGTAATCCCAGCACTTTGGGAGGCCGAGGCAAGAAGATTGACTGAGCCTGGGGGTCTGAGACCAGCCTGGGCAACTTAGTGAGACCTCGTCTCTACAATAAATCATTAAAACTAGCTGGGTGTGGTGGCATGCATCTGTAATTCCAGCTATTTGGAAGGCTGAGGTGGAAGGACGCCTGAGCCCAGCAGGTCGAGGCTGCGGTGACTGAGCATGCCACTGCACTCCAGCCTGGGTGACAAGAGTGAGACTCGAACTCCAAAAAAAAAAAAGTTTTTTGCACCAAGCTCACTCAGGCACTCATTGCAAAAATTATTGGATCTCTTTGAAACCTCCATTTCTTTTTTCTTTGTTTTTATTTTTGTTTTTGAGTCAGGATCTCACTCTGTCACCCAAGCTGGAGTACAGTGGCACAATCATGGTTCAATGCAGACTCCACCTCCTGGGCTCAGACAATCCTTCTATTTCAGCTTCCAAGTAGCTGGGACTACAGGCACATGCTACCACCACTGGCCAATTTTTTTAATAAGACAAGGTCTCGCCGTGTTACCCAGCATGGTCTCAAACTCCTGGGCTCAAGCGACCCTCCCATCTCAGCTTCCCAAATTGCTGGAATTACAGGTATGAGCCATCGCACCCAGCCTGACTGACTTCTATCTTCATATCCTTTTACCCAGCTTGAGTTCCATGGTCCCTAATTATTACACTCTCAAAATAGTCTTGCCTCTGCATGCTGGCTCATACCTGTAATCCCAGCACTTTGGGAGGCCAAGGTGGGAAGATCACTTGAGGCCAAGAGTTCATGACCAGCCAGGGCAACATCGTGAGACCCCCATTTCTCAAAAAAGGTCATAATAAGCCAGACATGGTGTAGTCCTAGCTACTCAGGAGGCAGAGGTGGGAGGATCCCTTGAGCCCAGGAGTTTGAGGTTACAGTGAGCTATGATTACACCACGAGACTCTAGCCTGGACAATAGTGAGACCCTGTCTCTAAAACATAAAAGGAAAAAAAAGAATAGTCTTAACTCCCTTTCTTCTCTAGCTCACACTTTTTTTTGGTTTACTGTTTACCCTTCTCACTACTATTTCTCAATCTTATTTGTTGGTTCCACTTCCTCTGTGCAAGCTCTAAATGTTATAATTAGTTAATATTCTGTCTTGGGCTCTTTTTCCTTCTCATTCTATACTTTTTTTCAAAGCAAGATCCTCTTCTCCTATGGCTTTAGATATCAGCTAATGCTTACTTCTTATGTCCAGCCTAGGCTAACTTCTGAGCTCTGTATTCCTAAATACAGTTACCTATTTGACATCTTTACCCATCCCTCACATCTGATCATTTACCATTTCCAGGTAATTTGTGCCTCCAAAGCATATCCTGAAGCTGTGTCTTTCTCTACATATCCACTGCCTTGCTAATCCAAGTCACCGTTATCATTCTCTGGGACCATTGCAGTACCCTTCTAACCATTGTCCTTGTCATTGCCTCTCTCTATTCCATTCTCCGCACAGCCAGCAGTGTGATATTTTCAAAATGAGACAAAATGTCATATCCATTCTAACAATATCTTGTTTACGAACCTTTAATGAACCAGCCTGGGCAACTTGGTGAGGCCTCATCTCTACAATAAATTTTAAAAAAATAGCCAGGCATGGTGGCACATGCCTGTGGTTCCAGCTGCTTGGAAGGTTGAGGCTCAAGGGTGTCCTGAGCCCAGCAGGTTGAGGCCGTGGTGGCCATGAGTGTGCCACTGCACTCCAGCCTGAACAGCAGAGTGAGACTCTGACTCAAAACAAAGCAAAACACCTTTAATGCCTTCTTATTGTTCGCTAAATGAAATTCAAAATTCTTAACATTATCTACACAAGGGCTCACATCTTGCTTAGCATATTCCAGCTTTAGGAGCCTTTTCTCTGTTTAACATAGCCACTGCCTGGTGTAGTGGGAGGTGGAGGCAAGAGGATTGCCTGAGCTCAGGGGTTCAAGACCATCCTGGGCAATTTGGCAAGACCTTGTCTCTACAATAAATCGAAAAATTAGCTGGGTATGGCAGCGCACGCCTGTAGTTCCAGCTTCTTGGAAGGCTGAGGCAGAAGGATTGCCTAAGTCCAGCAGATCGAGTTTGCAGTGGCCATGAGCGTGCCACTGCGCTCCAGCATGGGTGACAGAGTGAGACTCCAACTCAAAAACAAACAAACAAACAAAAAACATAACCACTGAATTCCAATTCCTGTCTCAGGATTTTTTCATATGCTCTTTCTCTTCCTAGTATATTCTTATTCGGGTCATTTCCTTTACATTCCCCTCACCCAGTTCACTTAGCTAAGTTACTTATCCTTCAATTCTCAATTTTTATTAAGTGACTTCTTCAGTGTACACCTCTCCTCCAGTATAGATTATGTTCTCCACTTATATGCTTTCACAATACACTATATTTTCACTTATAGTACTTATCAAAGTTGTCATTTTGTTGTTATTAGTGGGATTATTTAATTAACATTTGTCTCCCACTCCCCATCTAGTATAATGCCTGACCCACTCAATAAATATTTGTTGAATGAATGAATGTTGACTCTAATAGTGGAACTCCTAAAAACAGGAAAAAGATTCTCTGAAGACATCATAACTTCCATTCATTCTTCTTTTTTTCCTGAGTCTATATATTTCTTCTTTTACAAGCCAAGTGGTAGAGAAGGCTCTCCTCCACAGAATAATCAAATGATGAAAGAGAACTCCATTTAGTACCCCAACCTAAGGACTGATTTGCCAAATCTCTAGCCATTAATGTTGTTCTAGAGCTCCTATGAAGTTGAAATTGTATACAATAGCTTTATTTAGTTTGAGGACAGCCAAGAAAGATCATATTAGATAAGAAAAGCCAGCAATCTGAGAAACCTTGGTCCAGAGTTGTCTGGTTATAAACCTAAAGGAAAGTAGGGTATTTCTTTGGACATATCAATCTTTCGTAAATTTTTCTGGTAAGTTCCTTATTTTGCCATAGTTAAGGGAAAGACCAGTCAGATTTCAACTCCACAACAGTCACCTAGTGACCGAACCATCGAAAGGATCAGCATATCAGGGGAAAGGTCAGTCTGTTCTGTTAGTCAGCTACCATATTCTTTTCCACCCTACAGTTTCAGTTTTCCAGTTCTATAGCCCAGGTGCCATTTAGTGTACTGGTAATATATGTATACACAACTTTGCACTCATGGCTGAGTTACATGGAGGGTGTATTCCAGTTTCATCTTATAACCCCTCTACCCTGCTCCTCACCTTGTTAGAAGTAATAGCATCCTTCTGCATGTTCCTCAGGGACTGAAGTTCCTTCAGGGTTGTCTCTAGTTGACCCTGTTGGATGGTAAGTTCCTCCTGGGAATGCCAAATAGAATACCAAATAGAATTATCCTTGGGAGATGAAGGGCCTTAAAGGACATCTCCCTTAAAGCCCTAGTGTGCCCCAAAAGAGCGAACTCTCGCTGCAAAATTTTTTCCCGTTCCCTATATCACAGTTTCTGTCTCTTTCAAGAATTGTGAAGAAAATTACAGCAGAAAATTTAGTTCTGCTCTTTTATTAACTATCTACATGAGTATGAAGAAGGTAATAGAACTCTCTACATTTTCCACTCTAGTTATACTCTTTTCACCATCTATAATTGTATTTATTTGTTCTCACTTGAAACACTTGTTTCTTTTGCTCTTCCAAATCCAAATAATTTCCCATTTCAAGTCCCTTTCCTTTCTTTCACTATATAAGCTCTATTTCTATAATCTCAGAAATTCTGAACATTTATGAGTTACAAATGTGACAAAATTTAACTCTCAATAGTAGACTACCTTATATTTCTACTGTTGTTTTCTTCATTTTAAACTTGACCAAACTTTGAAGCTTTTATGACAAGAGCAATATCTTATATGTCCATGTTCTACACAGTGTTTAGTAGACTGCTGTTATGGCAGGGTTTAGGTAAATATTTGAGGGAATAGGCCAGAGCTCTCCACTGTTCCTTTCATAGAAGCAACTACTCTAGAGGAAGAATTTTGCAAGATATGTTGTATTTTCTGAGCAGTGTGGGCTTTCTAGTCATCATTTGGATAAAAGGATGGGGTTGGAAGAGAGAAGAAGCCCTTTAAAAGATTTTTCCTCTGATGGGATTACAGGATTGAGCCACACTGCACAAGGCTAAGAAAAAAAAAAGATTTTTTCTGGCTTACCAAGGCCCAGGGCTTACCTACCGTGAAGCAATGGACAGCATCAGAGATTTGCAGGAATTCCTTAGACTGCCCCACAGACAATCGAGCATCCTTGCATTGAAAGCAGATCAGTTTCCCATCTGGCTTACTGAACAGTTTCAGGTTCTCTCCGTGCTCTGGGCACTGTGGGTGACCCTTGAGTAGGGGTAGCTTCTTAATTTTCTCTACCAGCTTATCCAGTACAAGGTTGAATGTACAGTTGCTATATTGACATAGCATCTTACAATCAGGACAGATTGTTTCCTTTCCTTGCAGCTTCCAAAAGTTTTGAATACAGGCTTGGCAGAAGTTGTGGCCACAGCTTAGCATCAGTGGATCATGGAACCAATCATGGCACAGTGGACAGTATAGTTCCGTTGTAATGTCTTGTATCGCTGTTTTAGAGAGCAGGTGGGTGATTGAATCATTCATTTCAACATAGTTGCCTGGATCAATGTTGAAGGAGAGGTTGGAGGATACCTTTGGAAAAGAACAGCTAAAATGAGTTTGTCTTTCTTATTGCCCATTTCACACTCCAGAATGGTGGGCTCGATTCCTAAAGAGTTGAACATTGGTGCAACTAGAGTAATAGCACCATAATCTCTCCTTTGGAAGGGATCTGGTCAATTCATTGTTTCTTTTTTTTTTTTATTTAATCAGAGTCTCAGTCTGTCACCCAAGCTGGAGAGCAGTGGCATGCACATAACCATTGCAGCCTCAACCTGAGCCTCAGGTGACCCTTCTGCCTCAGCCTTCCAAGTGCTGGAACCACAGGCGTACACCACCATGCCTGGCTGATTTTTTGATTTATTGTAGAGGCAAGGTCTTGCCAGGTTTCCCAGACTGGTCTTGATCCTCTGGTCTCAAGTAGTACTCTTGCCTCAGTCTCCCAAAGTTCTGGGATTACAGGAAAGTTATTGTTTTCTAACATCATAGTTGTGACTCTATTTAAGCTTTAATAGAGCACTAAGGCAGAGAAAGAAACAATACTCAACCAAATAAGTATATTTCGTTGTATATCCCTCTCATCACCTACTTTCCTTTGTTTTACTAGTTATTACCTAGTTTACTAGTTATTTTTGTTTTCTAGAAATCATGTACAAAGAATCAGAAGACCAGTCAGATTCCTCATTCAGTGGCATGATATCATCAACCATCCAGCCCCTCTACTTCTTTTTAAAAAAACACATTTCAGGAATATAAGTATGGAAAAAATACAAAATCATGAGTATGTAATTCACTGAGTTTTCACAAAATGAACTCATCTGTGTGATCATCACACCAATCAAGAAACAGAACATGAGCAAGATCCCAGAAGTTCCCACATGCCAGTTTCAAGTTGCCTCCCCCCTCACTAAAGTTGACCCCATCCTAACTTCTAGCATTATACATTACTTTTGCCTGTTTTTGAACTTTATATAAATGCATCATGAAATACGTACTTTTTGTTGCTGGCTTCTTTTATTCGATCTTACATTTGTAGGATTTATCCCTATTGTTGTATATAACTGTAGTCCACTCATTCTCGTTGTATACTATTCCACTGCATAAATATACCATAATGTATTTCTTCATTCTTCTGTTGATAGACTTTTGGGTAGTTACCACTTTGGGGCTATTATAAACAGTGTTGCTAAGAACACTCTTGCTCATGTCCTTTGCTGAATATATGTATATATTTCTCTTGGTTGTATTCCTGGAAGTAGGTCATGGAATTGGCATATATTTAGCTTAGTAGATACTGCCAACTGTTTTCTAAGTGGTTGTATCAATTTATACTACCACTAGTATTGTTCTATATCCTTGCCAACACTCACTATAGGTGTATTCCTTTTAGCTATGAATATACAGTAGTATTGCATTGTGGCTTTAATTTCCATTTGCCTGACAACTGTGAATGTTTGGCCCATTTTTCTATGTTAATTGTTCATTTGCATTCTCTTTTTGTGAAGTGCTTGTTCAAGGCACCTATTTTTTGTTTTTTTTGTTTTTTGAGTTGGAGTCTCACTCTGTCACCCAGACTGGAGTGCAGTGGACGCTCCTGGCCACTGCAGCCTCAACCTGCTGGGTTCCAGCGATCCTTCCAACTCAGCCTTCCAAGGAGCTGGAACTACAGGCGCGCGCTACCATGCCCGGCTAATTTTTTGAATTATTGTAGAGATGAGGTCTCTCCAAGTTGCCCAGGCGGGTCTCAAACCCGTGGGCTCAGGCAATCCACTCACCTCAGCATCCCAAAGCGCGGGATTGCAGGCTGAGCCACCGAGCCCAGCTCAAGGCACCTATTTTATTGTTGAGTTTTCTGTCTTTTTATTTATTCACAGAAGTTCTTCATATATTCTAGATATGAATTTTTACCTCATACAAGCATTGCAAACATCTATTTGTACTCTCTGGGTCATCATTTCACTTTGTTAATGATTTTTTAATAATAATTCTTAGTTATTTTTTAAACTTTTTTATTTTTAAGTATGACACAAATACACAACAATATAAAAGAAATATATAGCATATTGAATTATTAATAAATAAACATTCATGAAAGGAGACAGAGCCTTGCTGGCTGTCCCAGAAGCCCTCCATATACTCCCTACCATCTACATGCCCATCCCCCTATAACTGAGATGAAAACTATCCTGAATTTTGTGTTATTTCCTAACATTACTTTATAGTTTTAACACATATATGTCTAAATGATATACTATTTCATTTTACCTAGTTTGATGTTTATATAAACAAAATTAAATTTTATATATTTGTCCCTGCCTTGCTTTCTTCATTGTGTTTGACCCACTCTTAGCAATTCCCTGTGTTCTAACACAGTTATGGATTTATTATTCTTATATAAATTTTAATGGCATTTAAAAAATAAGGATAAGTAAGTGCACCCTGCTTTTGCTGAGAGCATTTAAAGGCAAAAATTTTGCCCACAGCAGACAAACTGTGGAACAGGATAAGTGTCTTTGTTTGTTTGTGTTACTATAAAGAAATACCTGAGGCCGAATAATTTACAAAGAAAAGAGGCTTATTTCACTCATGGTTCTGCAGAATGTACAAAAAGCATGGTACCAGCATTTGCTTCTGGTAAGGGCTTCAGGCTTCTTCCACTCATGGAAGAAGGCAAAGGGGAGCTGGTGTGAGCAGAGATCACACGGCAAGAACAGAAGCAAGCACAGGGGAGGTGCCAGGTTTTTTAAACAATCAGTTATCATGGGGACTAGTAGAGCACTCATTACTGTGAGGATGGCACCAAGTCATTCATCAGGGATCTGCCTACATGACCCAAACAACTCCCATTAGGCCCCACTTCCAACATTAGGATCAAATTTCAACATGGGTTTTGGGAGGACAAATATCTACACCATAGTAATAAGCAACAGACAGACCAAAAGCCTGAGAAGGAAGAGGCTGGAAAAAGAGATAGATGAGGGAGCAAAGTTTTTAAAATCTCCCTCATATACCTGGTAATGAAGAATTCCATGAGCATGTCCAGATATGAACACACACTTTTAAAAAGCCTGAGAAGACCCTACATTCTCACCTCCTCCTGACCTTCAGGTTCTATGTGAGCAGGAAGTAAATGTGAAGGCAGAGCTGTAAACAGCCTGACTAAGTGTTAATGGAACATAATAACACAGATTCTATTGGCAAAGACTGTAAGAGTACTTTTTTCTTTTCGGCTCCAGGCATTTGAGGAAACTGTCAAAACACTAGCTGACCACTGAGCTACAGGAACACAGCTTTCAATGACTACACATGACAAAGATAACAGACTTTACAAAAATAGTTTAGAAAAGTTACTAAACACGCAAACAACCCACAATAAGCAGCTAACCCCAAGGATGGGAAGAATCTGACTTCCAGAGTTACCAAAGTATAATATCCAACATGTTCAATTTTCAACAACAAAAAAAAGTATGGCCCATTCATAGAAAATATTGCTAGAAATTTTCCCTAAGGAAGCCCAGGCATTGCATTTACTAGATGAAGACTTTATATCTTAAATATGCTCAAAGAGCACAAAGAAACCAGGAGAATAATATCTCACCAAATAGAGAATACCAATAAAGTCCTTGAGCTGCTCACACCTGGACCTCCACTATATTTGTGGGTCAAGACAACATGTAACTGGAAACCTCTGGCTTCTATTTTTCAATTTGCATATCATCTCCTTCTGAAGGATAAAAAAACTTAAAAATAGAAGACTTGCCAGGCGTGGTGGCTCACACCTATAATCCCAGCACTTTGGGAGGCCAAGGTGAGAGGACTGCCTGAGAAAAGGGTTCAAGACCAACCTGGACAACTTGGTGAGACCTCATCTCTACAATAAATCAAAAATTAGTTGGGCGTGGTGGCACGTGCCTATAGTTCTAGCTACTTGGAAGGGTGAGGTGGAAGGGTCACCTTAGCCCAGCAGGTGATTGGTTGTGAATCTGCTACTGCACTCCAGCCTGGGTGACAGAATGAGACTCCAACTCCAAAAAAAAAAAGGTAGAAGACTTATTCCGAGGCAAAAATCCCAATTGGTCTAGAGGTTGCCCTCCTGCTCTTGAGAACAGAAAAATATAATTCATCTACAGAGAAAAACCATATGGCACAAGTAGCTCAAACACAAGAGCAAGACACACTCCTGCTTCACGAGTCATACCATTCTCATGTAAGAAGGAAAGATTCCAAACTTTCTGATATCTTGGAGTCTGAAAGTTGAGATTTTAAGGCCTTAAATTCACTCTTTTCCAGCCTTTGCCTGGACATTTGAAATAATGAAAAGCTCACTATCACACAAACAGTATTTATACTACTATGGAAAAATGTCTATTTTTACTGACTTGGTATTAAAGGAATAAGAATACAGTAGGTATAGGCAATAGTATTTCTTTTTTTTCTTACAGATTGTAAATAAAATACTTATAGCCCTGTTTGCTTCAACAGTTGACAGAGATGAGTAAGAGCAAACCCAAATCTAAAGGAAATTAGAAACTGATCTTAATTATTAATATACATATAATGAAATAAAACATTATAAGGAGTGGAAACCGGTGGAAATTATGATAATTCAGAACATAAGGGTCTATGTGTCAACATTTCTTGTCAATTAATTCTTGTGTTTTTCAGCTTTCTTATATTAAGTAAAGATTTTATTTTGTCTATCTGATAATCAAGAAAACGCTAGGTTAAGAAGAATGTAATATCCTTTATTTTACTTCTCAAAAGATCTGAAGTGAGAGAATTCAATTTGAAGATGTTCAACTTCTTTGAGAATCAACTCTGCTTTAAATATAAACTATCAAATGTGATAGTATAAATGAGAAAACAACATCTTACATTATAATTTTAATCTAAAATGAATAAAGTGATTACATTATTAAGAAAGGTAAATTCTTGTGTAGCATATAGTTTAATTTTTCTCAAGATGTTTTGGTGGATTTCATTACTTTACTATCAACTTCTCTAATATAAATTCTCAGTTATTCCAAGGCCTGGAGAGAGCACAGAAGCTACCAGCTGTCACAAATTAAATATTTCCCTTCACAAATTTCATTTCGTGGTCCCAAATCCATATCCCCTTCTATGATCCTGTTTTCCACTGTGCCTAGAAAACCTGCCAAGTTTAAAAAATAAAAAGAGTAACTCACATCCATGAAGCTTGGTCATGGGGCCGCCAGGGCACAGAGGCAGGCACTTGGATCAGAGCTCAGCAGGCCCAGGATAGCTGCTGACCGGGAGTCAGGAACCAATTCTAGAAATGAACTCAGAGCATAGCAGAAGGAAGAAATGTTCAGGAGCTGGAGAGAAGGTGCAAGGCTAGAGTGAGGTCTGGCAGATTCTGTGACAGTTTGTCAGTTGCTTTGATCATGGCTTGCTTAAGAGAAAGAGATCTTTTTTATTTGAAGGGGTAAGGGGAAGCTCATCTAGATTAGTAGTCTAATCTTAAGGTCACAGATCCCCATCTTTGGACTAGGCTGCTCTGAGAAAATGAAAATAAACATCATTACCAGTCTATAAGTCTAATTCATGAGCAATAACCACCTCACCCCTGCTCATGATCCCAGCACAGCATCAAGACACCAGCTGAGTGGCTTTAATAAGAAAGCTGAAACAACTCTGAATCTATCTTTGAGAAAGTAATACAATATTGGAAAATGCCAGGCCCTCAGGAAGCAAAGGGAAAGCCTCATTTCTTTTTTTTTTTTTTTTTGAGTTGGAGTCTCACTCTCTCGCCCAAACTGGAGTGCAGTGGCCGCTCCTGGCCACCACAGCCTCGACCTGCTGGACTCCGGCGATCCTTCCGCCTCAGCCTTCCAAGTAGCCGGAATTACAGGCATGCGCTACCACGCCCCGCTGATTTTTTGATTTATTGTAGAGATGAGGTCTCGCCACCCAGGCGGGTCTCAAACCCGCGGGCTCAGGCAATCCACTCACCTCAGCCTCCCAAAGGCACGGGATTACAGACTGAGCCACCGAGCCCGGCTGAAAGCCTCATTTCTTACAGCTTTCTTCAACTGTTTTAGCTCACGTTGATATATACTAACACTGTCCTCCTGAGTGATCTACAACAGCCATCACAGAGCCAAACAGTTTTCTTACAGTAATTCCTCTAACTCAATATATTTTCTTGAAGTAGTCTAGCTCCTGCCTAACTGTCCAGCCTTAGCCCCCACAACTTTCTCCAGTGTTTGGGTTTGCCCAAATATGTCATACTTCTGCCCCTTTGCACATCTTGTTTCTTCTGCTGGGGTTCTCTCCTCCCCCATATCCTAGTCATGATCTCTTTACTAAGCTCTTCCCTAACCACCCCCCTACCAAACTTTACCCACTGTACATCCCTTGTAAAAAATATTTTGCTGGTTCCATATCAGAGTTTCCCATCCTCAGCCCTATTGATATTTCGGGCCAGCTAAGTCTTTGTTATGGAGGACTGGGCTATGAATTTTCAGATGTTTGGCAGCATCCCTGGCCTTTAACACACCAGATGTGTAGAGCAATCCTCTTGCCTTTGCCTCCCAAAGGTATGAGCTGTAGTCAAATGTCTGCTAGGGGCAGGAGTTGGAATTACTCCCCTCATTGAGAACCACAGTTTTACACATTTTCATAGCACCCTAGATCTTTGTACATGTCTATACCATTGGCCTTAACCGAATGTATTTTATTGTTTGATTGCATGTCTACCCCTCCACTAAGTTGTAGATAATGGCAGGGTAATATTGTGTCTTGCTCACCTTGACAGTACATGATATTTATTGGATCAAATTATTTGTCAAATAAATTGTGATGATTTTCACTTAGAAATTATAAGTCAAAAATTAGTTTTGTTTCATCTTGATTTTAATAATGCTTTAGATGATTGTACTAAAGCCTGGAGTCTGCACTTTCTTGAACCTTTAGCCCAGTGTTGCGAATACTGGCCTAGAAGATGGAAATTTTTTCTCTCACCAGAGCATTGAGTAGCCTTAGCTAAGACATTTAACTACTCTGGGTATCAGTTCCCTCTTTTTTAAAATGTGAATACCTAAGACCGCCCCCTCCCCTTCTCTAGAAGCTGTGATTCCAAATCTTATGTATGAGAGGTCCCAATTGTAGGTATTTCAAGTCTTTTTTTTACTATTTAAAAACAGTTTCGAGTGGGACAGACTGTTACATCTAAGAAAATATACATACCAAGTTTTACCATATAACTAGTAGGAAAAAAAGTAATAAACCAAAATTACTTTTCTCTTTCCATTCTCAATTATGTCATATACAAAATAGGAGCTGGTCACAGTAACTCACACCTGTAGTATCAGCACTTTGGGAAACCAAGGCAAGAGGATTGCTTGGACCTAGGAGTTTGAGAACAGCCTGGGCAACATAGTGAGACCTCGCCTCTACAAAAAAATAAAAAATAAGCTGGGTATGGTGGCATCCGCCTATAGTCCCAGCTACTCAGGAGGCTGAGGTGGAAGTGTCACCTAAGCCCAGGAGATTGAGGCCATGATGATCCCTGATGGTGCCACTGTACTCCAGTCTGGGCAACAGAGTGAGACCCCAACTCAAGAAAATAGGGAATATAATACCTACCTTTTGGATTGTTGCAAGGATTAAATAAGATAATGTACGCAAAGTGAGCACATAATGAGCACCCCAGAAATGGTAATAGCTATTATTATTATTGCAACTACCATTGATATGCAAATCAACTTTCTGTCTTGAAATATATCAAGAGATACACAGGCATGCCTCAGAGATATTGCAGGTTCAGTTCTAGACCACCTCAATAAATCCAATGACACAAATTTTGTCTCCCAGTTCACATAAAAGTTATGTTTTCACTATACTGTAGTCTATTAAGTATGGAAGAACATTACGTCTTTAAAAATGTACATACCACCGGGAGCACTTTGGGAGGTTGAGGCGAGAGGATTGCCTGAGCACAGGGGTTCGAGATCAGACTGGGCAACTCGGTGAGACCTCAACTCTACAATAAATCAAAAAATTAGTCAGGCATGGTAGCATGTACCTATAGTTCTAGCTACTTGAAAGGCTGAGGCAGAAGAACTGCCTGAGCCCAGCAGGCGTGAGCTTGCCACTGCACTCCACCCTTGGTGATAGAGTGAGACTCCAACTCAAAAAGAAAAAAAAGTACGTACCTTAATGAAAAAATAATTTATTGCTAAAAGATGTTAATGATCATCTAAACCTTCAGTTACTTGTAATCTTTTTGCTGGTGGAGGGTCTTGCCTCAGTGTTAACTGCTGCTGACTGATCAGGGTGGTGGTTACTAAAAGTTGGGTAGCTGTGGCAATTTTTAAAAGTGAGACAACCACAAAGTTTACCACACAGATTAACTCTTCCTCTTTTTTTTTTAGGCGATCCTTCTGCCTCAGCCTTCCAGGTAACTGGAATTACAGGCATGCGCCACAACACCCAGGTAATTTTTCTTTATTTTTGTAGAGATGAGGTCTCGCCAAGTTGCCCAGGTTGGTCTCGAACCTGTGGGCTCAGGCAATCCTTTCTCTTTTGCCTCCCCAAATGCTGGGATTATAGATATGAGCCACCGCGCCGGCTTTGCTTCAGTTCTTAAAAGAGATAATATAATCCCATGCTTCCACTAGAACGAACCCTGCTTTGTGCTTATACTCCAAATCTCTATCAAATTTCCCTTCCTGATGAGCTATGCTAGACAATGAAGTAACAAAAGTCAGTGTTCCCAAACACATCTATGGTGATGATAATCTGAACAGTGGTTACCTATGAGAGAGAAGACGGGTCTAGAAGGAGGCCTAAAATAACTTCTCTGGGGTGATGAAATTATTGTATATTTTGATTGGAATGTTGGTCATATGAATATACATATCTGCTCAAATTCATCTAATTATACAGTTAAGATCAATGCATACCACTGTCTGTAAATTTTCCTTGATTTTTTTTTAATGTCAGAATCCCCTTTGTTTTTTTCCCCTAAAGCAGAGGCCAAAAACTCTAGTGTCTATAGAAGCTTGGCAGGTAAGTTAAATGTGTGAGTGGACAGGGTAGACTACAACAGGAGGGCCAAGGGCTGCTAGCAAACTGAAGAGAGAGTGTTCTTGATCACGATCATGTGGACAATACACGCAAAAACAGAACCTGGATTTAGTAGGCGCCTCAAGTGTTTTGGTCATAGTTAGGTTTGTGACACACTGTGCTATATATATCACAGAGAAATTAATAGTCTCTAAACTGTGATATACGAGATGATCTGTTGGAATGTTGGAAGATACTACTTAAGATTTTTTTCGAATTTTCTTCATTCTCTTGTTCCTCACTTTAGAATATAAAAGGGAACCCACTGGAGGGTGTATACCACATTTATCTTGCATTTCCTGTACCAAGTCAACTCATGTCTGGGTTGTGGGCAGCATTCCAAAGAATGCAATGAGCACATAGACATGACACAGGGATAGACACCACGCCATTGGCATGACTGAGCCTCCTTGGAGGAGATAATGCCGCTACAACCATTGTAACTAAGAAACTTTACTGCATGTTTCATTCTTAGGGAAAGAGCACTGCACACTCTAAAGTGCAGGCTGAATTGTGAGTGCTATATAATTCTCTGCTAAAGAAAAAAGAGCTGGCAGCGGGGATGGGTGGTGGTAAGACATGCTTTGTAAGGCCTGTTACCCAGTCAGGCTGTTCTTTGTTCACAGAGAAGCATGCCAACTTGTTGATTAGCTGACCACTGTGGTGGAAGGCAAGCACACCTGTAATCCCAGAGTGACAGCAGCTCCTCTCTGTTCTGGCAGATAAAAGAGCACAGATCCACAATTCTAGGTCCCAGTGTGCCTAGGTAATTCTGCAGGCTAGCCTCACAGGTCACTAGGAGTCCCCACATGGCATGTGCCTGCTTCCAGAATGTATTCCAGTTCACCCTGCTGGTTGGAGAGGTAATCAGAAAGGACTGACTTCTTTCCAGTCCAATGCAATCAGAAAATCCAGAGAAACACAAACACAGCACTCTGCCGGGTCCATTAATTAAAATAAAGATTCAGCCAGGCATGGTGGTTCACGCTGTAATCCCAGCACTTTGGAAGGCCGAGGCGAGAGGATTGTTTGAGCCCAGGAGTTCAAAACCAGCCTAAGCAACATAGCAAGGCCTCATATCTACAAAAAAATCAAAAAGTAAGCTGAATGTGGTGGTGCACACCTATAGTCCCAGCTACTTAGGATGCTGAGGTGGAAGAATTGCCTGAGCCTGGGAGGTCAAGGTTGCAGTGAGTCGTGATCATGCCACTGCACTTTTAAGTGACAGAGTGAGACCTCAACTCAAAAAACAAAACAAGACCAAAAAAAAAGGGATGATAATACCTACCTTATGGGATTGTTGCAAGGATTAAATAAGATAAAGGACCGGGCACAATGGCTCACATCTGTAATCCCAACACTTTGGAAGACTGAGGTAGAAAGATCATTTGAGGCCAGGAGTTCAAGATAATATATGTAAAGTGAGCACATAATGAGCACCCCCAAAATGGCAATAGCTATTATTATTGAAACGAACATTGGTATGGCAAATTAACTTTCTGTCTTGAAATATATAAAGAGATACACAGGCATGCCTTGGAGATATTGCAGGTTCAGTTTTAGACCACTGCAATAAATCAAGTGACATGAATTTTTTGTTTCCCAATGCACATAAAAGTTATGTTTCTGGCTGAGCACAGTGGCTTATACCTGTAATCCCACCACTTTGGGAGGCTGAGGCTGGAGGACTGCTTGAACCCAGGAGTTTGAGACCAGCCTAGGCAACATAGTAAGACATTGTCTCTACACAAAATTTAAAAATTAGCCAAGCGTGGTGGCACATGCTTGTAGTTTTCTCAGGGGGTTGAGGTGAGAGGATCGCTTGGGCCCAGGAGTTGGAGGCTGTGGTAAGCTGTGATCATGCCTCTGTACTCCAGCCTGGGTAAAAGGAGACCCCCAACTCAAAATAAAATTAAAAATTAAAATAGAGTTTCCATTGCTCTAAATGAGACCCAGTGTGTTGGTTAATTTTATGTGTCAATCTAATTCACCCAGTATATAATGGTTGCTTAAGCTTGAATGAAATCGATTTCTCTCTCAAGTAAAAATCCAAACTTGTATAGTGACTCTGGCTTATAGTGTCAGTCTCCCAAGTTCCTTCACTCTACTTGCTTCACAGTGTCTAAGGTGTTGCCCTTATTTACCTAGTCTAGAATGTCTACATGTGACCAGTTAAAATTTGATGACTATGAGAAAGAAAAGGAAAATTGCTCTGAGGACTACCACCAGTATCTGGCATACTATGGCAACCAAAGTCCAGCCCTGAAACATGAAACCAAGAAAATAAAAAGCAGTCTCAGAACATAGGAGAAATGACAGAGTTTTTTAATATGCTCCAGGTAAGCAAATTTAAAAATAAGGCTTTTAAAGCTCAGATTACTGGGTGCCAACAACTTATATTTCTGCACAAGGACATGGAAAAATTCATCCCTGGGAACTGTCCATCTTGAACAGCAAAGCACACACATCATATATAAATGTGGTGCACTGATGGCAGCTGATTTTTTTCAGACAAACAGGGCAAGTTTTAGAATATTTGAAATGTAGAGGCATTGACTACAGAACATGTGGCCACATTCTGTAGAGTAGATGTGTAGTCTACTAAGTTCAATCTCCGAGTACTCATCCATGCAAATTTGACATTGGATATAACCAGGTAATGTGTGATATAAAGTTTCTTCTTCCAGGGAATTATGGTGGGCACTGTTGATCATATTTACATTTCTGTCCCTCATCAACCCCTCCTCATCACTGCTCATCACACAATTGCCAGTTTGGCCTTGGAGTGACCTTGTGTTTCCTGTTGCCCTCCTCCTTGGCT
Source organism: Carlito syrichta (assembly GCF_000164805.1). NCBI lineage: Eukaryota > Metazoa > Chordata > Mammalia > Primates > Tarsiidae > Carlito > Carlito syrichta. Next base: position 39,535 of record NW_007231697.1, on the reverse strand, counting down.
CAGTAATCACAACAGAGTCATGTTGAGTTAGGTCAATCACTTCAGGTTCTAGAGATTCACAGGTGAGGTTAATTACTTCATCATTTTCCCCAAGTTCTATCAGTTCTGCGTCCAAGGCCATGTCTGAAGCTGGGCCTCCCTCCCCAGATGTAGGAAATTCTCAGGCTTGTCTAGAGTTCACCACACTTCCACAGTATATTCCAATATTCATTTGTTTTGGATTCAATCTTCTGTGCCAAAGTTTAGAATAAATGTCAAAGTTCTCGACATCTCACCTCTGTTGTTCAGTCACTCTTGGACTTAAGAATGTAGAGGCCAGATTCTCTGGTATATTTGAATTCTTATTCTGCTTCTAGCCCTGTCTTCACTTCCACAATTGCTGTGCTCCCACCAGTAGTGAATCTTCTACTTCTAAGAGAGCTCAGTGAATATTCTACTTCTAAGAGAGTTCATTCTGAATTATTAACTGAAAAAACAGAGAGAAAAATGAAGCTTTAGTAATGTCTAAATTAAGATTGATATTAGCTATTAGTGCATGTATAAAATGTATAGATATATAGAGAAAATATATATCAAAAATTTTTTAAATTTTAGAGTTGTGGGGTACATGTGAAAATTTGCTACATAGTAAATTGCATGGAGGTGAAGCTTGGGCTTCTAGCAAGCCCTCTCTCCCCTGGTAGTAGACAAATGGTACCAATGGGTGATTATGTGCCCCTTACCTCCCTTCCCCTACTAGTCGTGCCCAGCATCAGCTCATAACAAAAAAAAATTTTTTTGAGTTGGAGTCTCACTATATCCCCCAGACTGGAGTGCAGTGGCACACTTACAGCCACCACAGCCATAACAGACTGCGCTCGGGTGATCCTTCCACTTCAGCCTTCCAAGTAGCTGGAACTACTGGCTCGCGCCACCATGCCCAGCTAATTTTTTTATTTACTATAGAGACAAAGTCTTACCAAGTTGTCCAGGCTGGTCTCCAACCTGTGGACTCAGGCAATCCTTGTGCCTGGCCTAGTTTGCAATTTTTAAAATAATGCATCGTTAGTCATTAGGAAAATACAAATCAAAACTATAGAGATACCATTTCACACCCATTGGAATGGCTATACTCAAAAAGAGTACTCAAAAAGAGTTGAGGATGTTGTCCCACTGCCACTAGGAATGTACAACAGTACTTTCAGCTTTGGGAAACATTCTGTGGTTCCTCAAAAGGTTAAATATAGAGTTAGCATATCACCCAGGAATTTCATTCCTAAGTATATACCCAAGAAAATTGAAATCTTATACATGAATATTGGTGACATTTTATTTATAATAGTCAAAAAGTGGAAACAACCCAAATGGCAGTTAATTAACTAATGAATGGATAAACAAAACTTAGTATAGCTATACAGTGAAATATTATTCAGCAATAAAAAGGAATGAAGTTTTGATACTTGGAAAAATATGGATGATCTTTTAAAACAGAAGCCTGTCACAAAAGACCATATATTGTATGTTTCTGTTTATATTAAATGTCAAAAATTAGCCGGGCGTGGTGGCGCGTGCCTGTAGTTCCAGCTATTTGGAAGGTTAATGTGGAAGAACCCCTGAGCCCAGCAGGTGGAGGTTACTGCACTCCAGCCTGGGCAACAAGAGTGAGACTCCAAGTCCAAAAAAAAAAGTCAAGAATAGGCAAATCCATAGAGACAGAAAGTAATGGTTTCCTAGGGCTGAGGGGTTTGGGAGAAATGGGGAGTGAGTGCTAGCAAGTATACGGTTTCTTTTGGAGTGATGAAAACATTCTAAAATCGAGGTGATGGTTATGAATATACTAAAGCCTCCTGAAAGGTATACTTTAAGCCTGTTAATTGTATGGTTTGTGAACTATATCTCAATAAGATGCAAGTTGACAGAAATGTTAGACTACACAATGAGACACGACCTGGATTTAGACGCAAGCTTTTGAACCTAGCGAGGAAGTATGAGGAGCAACAGAAAAGTGGGCGGAGCCCAGAGGAGGATGCTCAGCGCTTCCTAGCATGCCCCGACCTACTTGTCAAGGCAAAACTTCTTTCGAACCCCACAGACTCCACCCTCTTCCATCACTATCTTCGACTATTTGCGTTTCGTGTCCGATCCGCCCTTCCTCCTTCCCGGCTCCACCTATGCACCCTGCAGCCCATCAGTGTCTTAGAGATACTGTCCTGTCCCACCCAGTCCTGCCTCAACTGTCACTCAGAGGTAGAAGAACAGAACGCGTGCGCTTTAGGAGTGCGCCCCTCTTTCGGCCCTCCCGGGCTTCCCAGTCCCGGACAGAGTCCCGAGCAAGCCCAACCGGGGTGCCCAGCTGCACTGGGCGGGGAAAAAGGACCTGGAGGTCACAGACCAGGGAGAGCAGTTGGATAGAGAGAGGGAAGCGGAGGGAGGAGGCGGCAACGGGAGAGGGCACTCGCGACGGACACGCTTAGGCTGACGGCGGGGCCCAGCGAGCTGTGCCAAGGTCATCAAGCTACGCGCCGCAGAGCGAACTTCCACAACCACATGGCGTAAAACTCTGGGTTTTCCCCCCTTTAATTTACTTTTACAGATTCTCAACTGTCCAATCAAAACCCGAGCCCAGAGTGACTCGTCACAGGTCTCTGGGCAAAAAGCGTTGTTTCAGATTAGAAAAGGGGACTTTCCCGTCCTTCGTTTCTCTTTCTCCAAAGCCCGGTGCTTTCCGAGAAAGGGGAAGGGCTGGTTGCATTGCCCACACGCCCCACGCAGAGATGAGATCAACAACTTAACACTCTCCAGGCAAGTATTTCTCAGTGGCGGCAGTACACCGCCCTTTGGGGGAGTTTTGGTTGTTCCAGTAATGAGGACACCTGGAGTATTTTAGAGGCTGAGGGTCAGAGGTCCCAGTCTACAAACAAACTCACTTAATATATGAAAAAACGTGCTTATAATCTGTGCTTACAATCACATGTAAAAACGTGTTTTATAAATTTCAATTATTTTATTTCTTGAGTATTTATTGACTATCTGCTACCCCTGGCTCACATAGGCTGAATTTTCCAGGAATACAACTACCAGGCAACTCAAAGGAAGATGTCTGGTTTTTTTGTTTGTTTGGGAAATTTTACCTAGAGACTTTAGCCATTTCAGAGAATCAAACCAGAACCAGAAATACCACATCTGAATCTGATCCATCAATAAAGCATGCCTGTCAGTCTTCCATGCCACCTGTTGACAGAGATCCTGGGCAGGTTGCAAGTACTGTCTGGCACTACTTGACACCAGCCAGTGCTGCCAGACTAGAACATTCACGTACTAAATGACTTGACTTTCATAATCATATTAGTAAGAGTCATTACAAAACAGTCATTATAAAAAGGAGGTGTTGGCATCAGCTATGAGAGTGTGAATGACACATGCAGAATCACATGGAGCTAGCAGCCAGGGGTCACTTACGACATAACCCTCTTCTGCAGCATGGAAAGAATCACCCTCCCAACACCCCTAACAGCAGCAGCAACAGTAAACCAAAGTCAAAGCAGCCCTGGAGTGATATGCTTGGCTGACTTATGTTTCTGCTCATGCTGGCAGGGACTCTGTCTCTTCAAAGACTCCTCAACACAAGACTTGACGCTATATCCTTGCCCCAGTATCAGGAACTATGGCATATGGAGATGTTCCTTTTAAAGACAGATTTTATAGCAAACTTACGCCCTTGTTTATAAGAGAGCACTGGGGGGCCAAGTGATCTTCCTATTCACAGAGTTAGTAAACCTGTGTACTACCAAAAGAAAAAAAAAGGAGGTGTTGGAAAAAAGGGGGAGTGTTAGATAGGATTGGATTTGAAACCTCTAATATATACTAGAGTCCTCGGGACGGTGCCCACCTCAGTCTGCCAAACTTGAACTCGAATACTGTGTTGCTATTCTAGAAATCTGTTAGATAAGGTTCCATTACACAAATAGCTTGCTTATAGTGCCATCATTTTAAAGTTAAGAAAATTGAGACTGGGCGCGGTGGCTCACGCCTGTTATCCCAGCACTTTGGGAGGCGGAGTACTCAGAGTTCGACACCAGCCTGGGCAACTTAGCAAGACCTCATCTCTAGAATAAATGAAAAAATTAGCCAGGCATGGTGGCACGTGCCTGTGGTTCCAGCTACTTGGAAGGCTGAGGCACTCCAGCCTGGGCAACAGTGAGACTCCAACTCAAAAAAAGGAAGGGAGGGAGGGACAGAGGAGAGAGAAAGAGAGAGAGAAAGGAAGAAACAAAGAAGGAAAATTGAGGCCAGGAAAGGTTTAGATGGAAGAGGATGAATCTTGACAGAGGCAGGCCTGGAAACTCCTGGAAATGCAATTAAACTTTGTGAATTCCCTGATTAAGATGATCATTTGCAGAAATCCTGAGGCTGCTGGAAAAGTGCTTTTCTTGCAGGCCTACCATTGGACAATCTGTCCAGAGGGAAGACCATCAGGCAAAGAATTCCTCCATAGTTTCTTTTTTCACTAGCTCAGTGCCAAGGAATTTTCCCTTATATGGGTTGAGTATCCCTAATCTGAAAATCTGAAATCCAAGATGCTCCAAAATCTCAAACTTTTTGAGTGCCAACATGATGCTCAAAGGAAATGCTCATTGGAGCATTTCAGATTTTGGATTTTCGGATTAGGGATGCTCAATTGTAAGTATAATGCAAATATTTCAATATCTGAAAAAATACAAAATCCAAAACACTTCTGTCCCAGGCTTCTCAGATAAGGAATGGTCTGTTGTGGTAATTTGTTCAATGAGTTGTGAAAATAAAGACCCACTGGACAGCCAAACACAGTGGCTCACTCCTGTAATCCCAGGATTGGGATTGGGAGGTGGAGGCAAGAGGATTGCCTGGTTCAAGACCAGCCCGGGCAACTTGGCGAGACCTCATCTCTACAATAAATCAAAAAAATTAGCTGGGCGTGGTGGCACATGCCTGTAGTTCCAGCTACTTGGAAGGCTGAGGTGGAAGGATAGCCTGAGGCCAGCAGGCTGAGGCTGCAGTGGCTGTGAGCAGTGTGCCACTGCACTCCAGCCTGGGCAACAGAGTGAGACTTGGACTCAAAAAAAAACAAACAAAAAAAGAACCACTGGAAACAAAAGCAGTTGCTTAGAGTCTTACATCTACAGAGCCCTTCTCGTTGCCCTCCCCTTCTTAGAACAACTTTACAACAGTGCCTGGCACAGAGTAGATACTCCACAGTTATTACACAAATAATTGGGTGAATAAATAAGTGAATTTTATGATATAGGAATAATCATCCCATTTTACAGATACAATGACCAAGGGTCAAGTCAGTAATATGACTTGTCCAATTCCTTTTGTGGAATTAGGATTCAGACTCAGGTCTGAAATGGTATTCACACTTTAATGCTAGTCCCTTAGAAATTTTGAACTTGTAATGGAAGTTTGGGATTGCATGTGTTATGGGCCCAGCAGAGGAAGTCGACAGGAAACTCACAGCAGCAATGGATACCTCAACCATATCTGGCTCTATGAGCCAGTCCTCAGCTTTTGCATATTTTGCTGTTAACTGCCAGTACCTGCAGATAACCCTCAGACACTGGAGAGCTGGAAGTATCTTGGAGTTTTGTGTTTCACACCATTTTACAACCCTGTGTAGACACAAGACAGGCTGATGTGGAGTACCAAAGCCCAGCTCCTTTGCACTGAGGCAGGATAAACTGTGAGGAGTGTTCTTTGTTCTAGAGCTCCTCATGTGAGCAGGCAGAGTGCAGGGCTTCTGAAATCACATTCCCATTTTGCTTCTGCCCATTCTCTGTCCTTCAGTCCCCAATCCCGTGTGTGTGTGTGTGTGTGTGTGTGTGTGTGTGTGTGTGTGTGTGTGTGTTTCCCTAGGAGCCCATTCTTAATAAGTCATTTGCATCCAACTCCTTAGCTCAGGGCCTGTTTCTGCAAGGTCTTTCTGACTCTTCAGGTAATAAAAACAACTTGCAGACTTGCAGATAGCTGAGAATACTATCTTTGAATGTTTTCTGTTGCTGCAACAGCACACCTGAGACTGGGTAATTTATAAAGAAAAGAAAGTTCTTTCTTATGGTTCTGGAGGTTGGCAAGTCCATGACTGAGGGGCCGCATCTGGTTGGCTTCTGGTGAGGACTTTGTACTGTGTCATAACATGGTTGAAGGTATCACAGGACAAGAAGGACACACAAGAGAGAGCCAAACTGACTTTTATCATTAACCTATTCTCATGATAACTCGTTAATTCGTTAACCCATGAATCAGGTCTTAAAGTGTCCACCTCTTAATATTGCAACATTGAGTATTAAGTGTCCACGTGAGTTTCAGAGGGCACAAATGCTCAAACCGTAGCAGAAAACTAGAACACGACTTCAGATTGTGTGGTAGCAAAAGTTCTCTCTGTTTTTTTAGTGAAAACAGAAAAAAGAGGAAGTGGTCCGTGGGGGGAGGGGAAGACTGCTTACCACTGAGGACTTTAGTTGGGCCTGTATGTTTTACCAAAGAGAGATAGATATCACCTCAGTTTCATAGACTTTGTAATAATCATCTATGTTGTGGAGGACCAAAGAAGATGAATTACTGCATCCAACTAACGAGAGGAGATGTATAGAGTTGAGTGCATAATAAGTGCTTGATACATGCTCAACTGTTATTTTTAATTATATATACTAGTTTTTTCTGTCATCTTTTCTTGTCACTCTCCAAAATATCAGAAAAATATTTACGCATAAGGTTTCCAATCAAGGTACTCACAGATACTTTATTATAGCAAATATTATTTATTATTTAAGACATTTAAGACCAAATGTTCATCTTCAATTTTTTTCTAAAAGTCTAGATTCCAGAGAAAGACACAGTTATTTTTTGCCCCAAAACCCAACTAATCTGCATGTATGCCCTTAATTGCTATTCTTTCCTTCCAAATAAGGCACTTTAATTTCAGAGATTCACCTCTGTATTATTTTTTTTTTACTTTGATATGCTATCACTCTGTGCCATCAGCCAACAGAGCAGCTTCTTATAAAATAGCTCTGTTGAATGACATGTAATAGAGGGTTCCTTACTATTTAACACAATGGGTCTTAATCTTGGCTGCACATTAGAACTATCTAGAGATTTTTAAAAATAGCATTGACACCTGGACTCTACACATAGAGATTATGATTTAGTTTATCTGAATTGGAGACTGGAAAGCTATTTTTTAATAATCTACAGGTGATTTCTGTTTGCAGCCAGGTGAAAGGCTAATAAATGGTCTAGGTAAGAGTGGCATAATTTGAAATATATTTGCTCTTTGTATTCTTGTCAGAAGATCCTAAAAGCCTTGAGATTTCCTGACTGATAGAAGTGTCTTTTTTATTCATAATATGCCCATTTGGTAAGTCCTGAACTATCTAGTTATCTAGGTTGTGGCCCTACATTGCCTCAGGATGGGCCCAGTCAGTAGAAAGACCAAGTGATCAGAGAATTAGCGGGATGGAAGTTTCAATCCAACTCATTAATCTTTGGGAAGGTGGTGGGGAGCTGGAGTTCAAGTTCCATAAAACTCTTGAAAAACAGAATTTGCTGTTTGCTGAACGTGTGGAGATGGGGTGTGGCATATACCTGAAGAGGATATGGAAGCTTACCACCTCTGCCCCTTATACCTTGCCCTATTTCTCTCTTAAGCTGGTTATTCATCTGTATCTTTGTAGTATTTTTTTTTTTTTTTTGAGTTGGAGTCTCTCTCTGTCACCCAGGCTGGAATGCAGTGGCACAGTCACAGCTACCATAGCCTCTACCTGCCGGGCTCATGTGATCCTTCTGCCTCAGCCTCCCAAGTAGCTGGGACTCCAGGCACACATCACCATGCCTGGCTAATTTTTTTTGGTTTTTGTAGAAATAAGGTCTCACCGAGTTGCCCAGGCTGGTCTTGAACCCCCTGGGCTCAGGCAGTCCTCTTGCCTCTGCCTCCCAAAGTGCTGGGATTACAGACATGAGCCACTGCGCCCAGTCTTGTAGCATCTTTTGTAATAAAATGGTAAACATTAAGTGTTTTCTCAAGTTCTATGGCTGTCCTCGTAAATTAATCAACTTAAGGAGGGGGTCATGGGAACCCTGGTTTCTAGCCGGTCCGTCAGAAGTATAGGTGACAACCTGCTGCTTGTGATTGGCATCTGAACTGGAGGGCAGTCTTGTGGGACTGAGCCCTCAACCTGTGGGATCTGACACTACCTCCAGGTAGATAGCATCAGAATCGAGTTGAATTATAGGATACCCAGTCGGTATCCATTGGAGATTGCTTGGTGTTCTTAAATTAAATTTAGTCTAAAGCTACCTCCTTACATATTTTAACTTTGGTATAAAGGTTTCTCCATAATGTAACTGGATATGTAAATAAACCGTAACCTACCTTTGTACCAGAGTTTCAACCAACCATAGGCAGCCAACTGTTCAAATAAGGCAAATACCAAGCTGCAACCAATCCAGCTGTTTTTGTATCTCACTTCCGTTTTCTGTATATCACTTGCCTTTAACTGTCCATAACTTATCCGATCATGTGGCAGCTCCAGAGTCGCTCTGAACTTAATTCTGTTTCTGGAAACTGCCTGAAGCATGAATTTTTTTCTCTGTTAAATTTAATCTGTCTAAAGTTTTTAACAGTGTGTGAGGGGGGAAAACCCTACACAACTGGTCACAAAAGTGATCTGTGCTGAGTGTGAGAGTAGAAGGAAAAAACAAATTGTTTTTCTTTCGGAATGTCATTCTTCAATTTGTTCAGTTGAGTTTCTGCAAGTCTTCCCTCAGGTATCCAGTTTGGCATTGCACAGACCTGTCATGCTTCTACACATCCTGACCTCATGCCTGGAAACCCCAGGCCCTATCCACCAATAACAGCTCAGGCAAATGGGTTTCCTAACTCCCTGCTAAAGTTTTTGTTGTTCCTTGAACAACAAAATTTCCTTCCTGTCACCAAGTCCTTTGGGCATACCTATGCTATATTCTTAGCAGGATATACTTTGTTTGAGTATATGTCTGCCCCTCCACAAAACTGAGCAAATTGAGAGCAATGTTGTGTTTTATTTATCTCGTCAGTACCTAGCACTAGCTAACACAAATTCTTGGTCAAATAAACAAAACTACAAAGCTGTTCATCACACTATGCCTTGAAATTTTAAAATCTATTCTTTTTCACTCCAAGTGCAATTGGCTCTCAGTACCTGTGGGCTCCTCATTCAAACAACCACAGATCAAAGACATTTGAGAAAAAAGAAAAAAAAGATGGTTGTGTCTGTACTGAACATGTAGATTTTGTCATTATCCCCTAAACAATATAACAACTATTTTCATAGCATTTACATTGTACTAGGCATTATAAGTGATCTAGAGATGATTTAAAGTATACAGGATTAAGTAGATTATATGCAAATACGCCATTTTATATAAGGGAACTGAATATCTGTGAATTTTGGTATCCGAGGGGAAGCATCCTGGAACCAATCTCTCATGGATACTGAGTGATGACTGTGTACCTATTGCTTGCTAAAACATTACATCTTCCAGATACTTTTGCTCCCGCTTAGGGTCTGCATATTCCTCATATCTTGGCCCACAGCAAAGAACTTTGGCTAAAATAGAGAAGCTTGGTCTCCCAGTAGGTAGCTGTGTCACTCTAAGTCATTTAACTTTTCTGGGCATCAGATTCCTCATCTATAAAATGCAGATAACTAAGACCCTTTCCATGGTAAGCTAAACCCTATGTACAAGGGGTTCACACTCTTAACCAAGTGGCACTTGAAGACTGTTCCCCTCTTTGAAAACAAAGAGGAGGAGTAATATATAAGGAAAAAACACATCAAGCTTTATGAATGGTTTAATTATTGAAACAAAAACGAGATCAAAATTTGTGCAACCATGTCTGTCTTTAACAGATTTAAGAGATAAATATGAATTTTGTTTCATTCATTATAACGAATTTCTAATAATCTAACACTTACATTTCTACAAGCACAGTAAGCAAATTGGAAATTAACTTGAACATGCATAACTATCCTAATTATCAAGCTTCACATGCAGAAGAGACTGAAGAATTCAGATTTAACCAAGATGTTGATGTTAGGCATGAGAATTCTCTCCTCCCCACTTCTAAGTTGTTAGTTCCTCTAGTGCAACCTGACAGATACCACCGATCCAAAGTAGAACTAAAAGATGATGTCTGTGTTAACATCACTATAACTTCCTAAATTTTGTGTATAAAGTATACAAGTGTATATTTTGATATCATTATTAAAAAGAAAGAAAAGAGGATTTGGAATTAGTCCAGATCAAATGAGGCCTCTTCAAATCTGAAAAGAAAATAAAAGAAAAAGATTAGCAAATGAATTCATTTTATTTGGATTAGAGATCTCATCTAAACTTCTGTTGGAGGTGACTTTTTATTTATTTTTATTTATTTATTTTGAGTCAGAGTCTCACTCTGCTACCCAGGCTGGAGTGTAGTGGCACGCTCTCAGTCACTGCAGCCTTGACCTGCTGGGCTTGCATGATCCTTCTGCCTCAGCCTTCCAAATAGCTAGAACCATAGGCATGTGCTATCTTGCCTGGCTAATTTTTTTATTTTAGTTTAATTAATTTCTTTTTTTTGAATTGGAGTCTCACTCCTCACCCAGGTTGGAGTGCAGTGGCACGCATGCTCATGGCCATCCCAGCGTCGACTCTCTGGGCTCCAGTGATCCTTCCGCCTCAGCCTTCCAAGTGGCCAGAACTGCAGAAACACGCTACCACGCCCAGCTATTTTAAATTTTATTGTAGAGACAAGGTCTCGCCAATTTTCCCTGGTTGGTATTGAACACACAGGCTCAGGCAATCCACTCACCTCGGCCTCCCAAAGTGCTGGGATTATAGGCTGAGCCACTGAGCCCAGCCAATTTTTTTATTTTATTGTAGAGATGAGGTCTCACCATGTTGCTCAGGCTGGTCTTGAACTCCTGAGCACAGGCAATCCTCTCGCCTCCACCTCCCAAAGTGCTGGGATTACAGGCATGAGCCACCACACCCGGCCAAAGATGAATTTATTTATTTATTTATTTTTGAGTTGGAGTCTCACTCTGTCGCCCAGACTGGAGTGCAGTGGCCGTTCCCGGCCACCGCAGCCTTGACCTGCTGGGCTCCGGCGATCCTTCCGCCTCAGCCTTCCAAGCAGCTGGAATTACAGGCATGTACTACCACATCTGGCTGATTTTTTGATTTATTGTAGAGATGAGGTCTCGCTGCCCAGGCGGGTCTCGAACCCACGGGCTCAGGCAATCCACTCACCTCAGCCTCCCAAAGGCGCGGGATTACAGGCTGAGCCACCGAGCCCGGCAAGATGAATTTTTAAAAAGAATTGCAGATAATTCTCCAAACCCATCACAAAGAGCATTTTCCATTAGTTTATCCTACTGGCGCTCCCAAGGCCTTAGTATGACATTTTGGTCAATGAGGTACTATATATACAACAGTGGTCCTATAAGATTATACCGTATTTTTACTGTACCTTTTCTATGTCTAGATACACACCATTGTGTTACAGTCATCTACAGTATCAGTATAGTAATATGCTGTACAGGTTTGTAGCCTAGGAGCAAACCTAGGTGTGTAGTAGGCTCTACCATCTAGGTTTGTGAACGTACACTCTATGAAGTTTGCACAACGATGAAATTTCTTTTTTTTTTTTTTTTTTGAGTTGGAGTCTCACTCTATCTCTCAGGCTGGAGTGCAGTGGCACACTCATGACCACCCCAATGTCAACCTGCTGGGCTCAGGCGATCCTTCCGCTTCAACCTTCCAAGTAGCTGGAACTACAGGCACCCACTACCACACCTGGCTAATTTTTTGATTTACTGTAGAGATGAGGTCTTGCTAAGTTGCCCAGGCTGTTCTCGAACCCATGGACTCAGGCAATCCCCTCACCTCGGCCTCCCAAAGTGCTGGGGTTATAGGCTTGAGCCACCACACCAGCCAATGATGAAATTTCTAAAGATTCATTTCTCAGAACATGTCCCTGTCATTAAGTGACACATGACTGTATTAGACCACTGTCCTGGTTCTATCATTTAGTAACTGTGTGACTGGGAAGATCACCCAACTTCTCCAGTGCTCTCTAAAATCAATTTCCCTATTTCAGAATATAACAAGAGATGTGAATGTGTTTTCATCATCAAGGTAGTAGAATTTCATCAAAAAGCTGGATTTTATAACTCTGGATTCCAACTGAAGATGCAGAGAAGTACAAGTTCCTACCTCTTGAATGCTTCTAGAGCTCCTTGTAAATACATTTATTATAATATCTTTTTTTTTTTTTTTTTTGAGTTGAAGTCTCACTCTGTCGCCCAGACTAGAGTGCAGTGGCATGATCCTGGCCACCGCAGCCTCGACCTGCTGGGCTCTGGCGATCCTTCCGCTCAGCCTTCCAAGTAGCTGGAACTACTGGCAAGCGCCACCACGCCCAGCTAATTTTTTGATGTATTGTAGAGATGAGGTCTCGCCAAGTTGCCCAGGCGGGTCTCGAACCTGCGGGCTCAGGCAATCCACTCACCTCAGCCTCCCAAAGCACGGGATTCCAGGCTGAGCCACCAAGTCCAGCCTATTATAATACCTTTACATCAATTTACAACAACTTGTTTCCATTTCCCTCTTCTAGTGGTCTGAGAGCCTCTCAAAGGTAAACACGATGCCAACACAGGAATGGGACATATGCAGATCTGTGTCACTCCTTTCCTCTGGCTAAAGAACAAAAGCAACCGCTATGCAAAGGAAGAGAGTGGTTCATTTTTTAATGTCCTTCTCACAGCAGAGATGTCCAACGTGAAAATGGCAGAAGAAAGATCAAAGCCTTCCAGGTGGTGTGGGTACCTAGCGGCCTTTATCCTGCCATACCACACTGAAGCTCTTCTGCCTTCCCTGTAGTGTCAGTAATGCTGGCAGGGCTACACCTGGGGCCACACATCTTCTTCATGCCACTCCACAGGACAAGGGAATAGGACCTCACATGATTTTTCTTTGCCTACTGTAATGCTACTCTAATTAATGGACTCCACACAGTGAGGGTTATCGTGCTAGAGCTGTTTATAAATAGTCCCTAGGATGGTGAAACAAAAAAAGACATTTTCTTAAGGTCAAAAACCCACCTCTGCAACAATGCTGGTTACATGTTTGGATCTATAAAAAAGACAATGGGGAAAGAAAAAGGAAAACATTAAGTTTTATTTTTAAAATACCGTGCGTTAACTAACATATCAAACTGTTAGAAATAAGGTTGGCAGAACAGGCTGCTGTTCCTAACCATGAATACCTCGTTTAGAACTACCCAGTAGGAAGCAGCCCTGCCTACTACCCACAGATATCAACCCAACCAGGGAGTACTGGAGAAGTCTGGGATTATAGAGTGCTGGTGTATCAGGACTATCTGACAAAGGCCTGTGCCTTCCTGAGATGCTCATTGGTGCCAGGTTTCCATGAGGCTTCCAGAAAAGCCAGTTGGTAAGAAATGTTGGGAGTGTGGGTGTGTTCATGCAAGTGTTGATGCTGCTCCCTGCTCTTACTGCAGGGAAACTTCTTGTTCAGGGACCATGGTGTCATGCTGTGCAGAGGTCTCAGCAGATGCCACTAATCAGTTCTTCCTTTTTTTTTTTTTTTTTTGAGTTGGGGGTCTCTCACTCAATTATCCAGGCTGGAGAGCAGTGGCACGATCACAGCTCACTGCAGCCTCAACCTCCTAAGCCCAGGCAATTCTTCCACCTCAGCCTCCTGAGTAGCTGGGACTACAGGTGCACACCACCACGCCTAGCTCATTTTTTTTTTTAATGTTTTGTAGAGATGAGGTCTCACTATGTTGCCCATGCTGGTTTCAAACTCCTGGGTTCAAGTGATTCTCTTGCTTCAGCCTCCCAAAGGGTTGGGTCTATAAGCATTAGCCACCGCACCCAGCCACTAATCAGGCCTTTAAGAACATTCCCTGGCAAACCCAGTATGCACATTTCTTATATCAACGCAGCTCTATGCTATGGTTCTACTAAGAAACAACTTTTAGCAGCTTAGGAAAGAACTTAAAACTTACCCCACTTAACTGTCTTGGGTTGTAGAAGAGTGATGTGCTTCACACGGCAGGTATATTCATCTTTGTCAGAAGGGGTAAACTCACTGTGGGTCAGGAGATAGAAGGACCAATCTTTGCTGAAAGCCAAGTCTGACTGTTCCACCTCCATCTTCTCTCCATTCTTCAACAGGTCAACCTCAATCTCGGGTGGATGAAACCCAGATACATAGCAATTCAAGAAATTGGTCTTCCCATTCTCTGCTGGGTAACGTGAGTAAAGCTGAACCTTTGGAGGACCTGAGGAACATCAGGAAAAGACTAATGAATATTGCTAGAATATTTCACTTGGAGCTAACTGGGTCTCAAGCTAGATCAGGTACCATGTATTTACATTTAATCTGTTTCTCCCAATTCCATTTCCACTCTGGCCAGTCAAATAAGCTTCCACATTCCCAAAAGGCTACCTTCATTTTGAGGAATAAACCATGATTTAGTATCTTTTCTACATAATTCCTCTCTGTATGCCCTTTTGTTTTCTTTTCTAGCAGTATTTTCTTCTGTCACTGGAGATTATGCTGAATTTTGGAGAACTTTTTCTGGAGGCTCTTAAGAACCTCTGAAGGCTTCTCAAGCACTCATAGAATTCCTTACCACATCACTAAAGGGTCTACAGGACTTGGCCCCAAGCTATATTTCAAACTTCATTTCTCACTTCAAATACTCTCCATAGTAGCCACATCAGATTACTCGTGTTATTGTACCCTGCATCAGCTCCTTTGATTTTTTTTCTTACTTTTACTCCTTTCTTTTTGGTTCCTATATCTGCCTAGATTTACAGCCATCTGACTTTTTAATATGTATTAAGTGTCTAGTACAGTGCCTGACATGTAGCAATTGCTCTATACGTAGCAGATATTGTTATTATTATTACCTCCTTGCTCAGATTCCTAAGTGGATCAACCCAAGGTATGTTCTTACCAAACCAGCACAACCTCTTTATTTCTGCCCAGAGTTTATATGCCAGATCTCTATCTGATTTCATACCTGATTTCATGAGCTAGAAAACAAAGAAACAACACCCAAATGCACATGGGACCTAGCAAATACCTTACATGATTGAGTTGGGCTGGATAAAATACAATAGGAAGAAGTGAGGACTATGGCAAATGAGAAAAACATACTCTCCATTTAGACCAAATGGAGTAATGTATGTGACAGTGGGATTTGCATTTTATTTATATTTATTTAATAATTTTTTTGGTCAGAGTCTCACTCTGTCGCCCAGGCTGGAATACAGTGGCACACTTATCGCCACTGTATCCTTGACCTGCTGGGCTCAGGTGATCCTTCCTCCTCAGCCTTCCAAGTAACTGTAATTACAGACACAAGCCACCATGCCCACTAATTTTTTGATTTATTGTAGAGATGAAGTCTCACCAAGTTGACCAGGCTGGTCTTGAACCCGTGGACTCAGGTAATCCTCTCATCTCGGCTTCCCAAAGTGCTGGGATTATGGGTGTGAGACACTACATCCGGCCGAGATTTGTATTTAAATTAGCACCCACAGGTAATTGCTGTAACTAGGCAGGTTGGGAATACATTGCCTATTACTACAGAACAGGACTTTCCAAAATGGGATGCATGACTTGACCATCCATGGGGAAGTGGAAAGAAAATATTATAAATTCTATTTCTATATTTTTCATCCAAAATAAAGAGAAGTGTTACTGCTACTAAAATGTGGATTGGCACTAATACATGAGTACAAAATTCATTTAAATATACATATATTCAGGGTACTTGATCAGTAAAGAGAAGCTACTCCTCCAAGACTGGGAGGTAGTGGGAAGGAGAGTACCAGGACACTTTGACCATGGATCTTTCTCGAAAACCCTATCATCATGAAAGGTCACTAGCCCCATCAAGAGCTGGAATGGAGATCTTAATGAATCTTTGATTTTTCCCCCCCATAAAGTTAAAAGTAAAAATAAAACAGATAACTCTTTGCATATGAACTTCTAATAATAAGAACATAATAAATGCCACAGGGGTCAGAGCACAGGTTCATCCTGCCTGGAATTCTCTCTTTGAGGAAAGAAAGTTGGATTTTGCAAGAACACCACTGTAATCTTTTCTAAGAGGATGAGTATCAGATAGGCTGGGTTTGAATTTGGGCTCAACCAATTACTGCTCTGTGACTTCTGAAAGCATTATTTATGCTTCTGAAGCTTAACTAAAAAACTAATTGATGCCCATAGTAAAACAAAACCCACACACAAGACAGAAGGGACAAAGACCTCCAGAGGCAATCACCAATACAGGTTTCTTGTGTATCTTCCAGGAGTAGTCCATGTATGGCACGTATTACTTTGAAATTTTCAAAATAAGATTTTTCATGTTTTGTTTTTTAAGTCAGGGTCTCACTCTGTTGCCCAAGCTGGAATGCAGTGGCACGATCATGGCTCACTGCAGCCTCGACCTCCTGGGCTCAGATAATCCTTTTGCCTCAGTCTCCCAAGTAGCTGTGACTACAGGTACATGCCACTACACCTGGCTAATTTTTAAAAAATTTTTTATAGAGACAAGGTCTCACTATGTTACCCGGGCTGGTCTCAAACTCCTGGGCTCAAGCAGTTCTCCCACTTTGGCCTCCCAAAGTGCTGGGATTGCAGGTGTGAGCCACCGTGCCTGGCCAAAATAAGATTTTTTAAAATATCAGATTGTTGGCTGGGCTCAGTGGTTCAGCCTATAATCCCAACACTTTGGGAGGCCAAGGCGAGTGGTCTGCCTGAGTCTGCGGTTTGAGACCAGCCTGGGTAACTTGGCAAGACCTCGTCTCTACAATAAATAAAAAATTAGTTGGGCGTGGTAGAGAGCGCCTGTAGTTCCGGCTACTTGGAAGGCTGAAGCAGAAGGATCACTGCAGCCCAGTAGGTCAATGCTGGAGTGGCTGTGAATATGCCACGGCACTCCAGTCTGGGTGACATAGTGAGACTCCAACTCAGAAAAAAAGAAAAACACACACACACACACACACACCAGATTGTTATTTTTTAACACAGCATCTAATGTCACCAGCAAACATCAGTATGGTGATGATATGTACATTATTCCTTATTTTGTAAATGCATTAAAATTAAACACCATTTTCACATTATCAAAAGACTACTTTACAGGAATTTTGTGAAGGGAAAGAAGGAGAGGGCCCACTATATTGCCAGGTAATTAGAAAGTGCTCAAGATCTTTGGTGTCCTCGACCCAACTTGGATTGAATCTCATCTGTAAGGTGAGGAGCCTGAAAAACAAGGATAACAGCCAAAAGGCCTACGCTTCCGCAGAAGGCCCTGATCAGGCTCGATTTCAATCCTGATTGTTGCCATTTATCCCGAGTAATTAAGTTTGTTAAAATCCCAGTGCCTCAGTTTCCTCATCTGTGAGATGCGGATGATAACCAAAGTATTTTCATCCTAGGTGCATTTTCAAAATTAAATGACATAAAACCCGTAAAGTCCTTTGCACACCGTAAGCTGTCAACAACAGGTAGCTCTTCTGATGATCAGAAGTGACATGTAACGGGAACAAATGAGTTAATGATTCGAAAGTGCCTTGCAACACCGCAAAGCATTCAACAAACGTCGTGTGCCGCTTCCTCGCCATAGTTTGGTCGCACATGGATCCGGAGGTGCCCCGGGCAGAACGACCTCAGCGGGCGCCCAGACGAAGCCAACAGTCCTCCTGCTCTGAGGCGAGCCGAGTTCCCCGGGCGGTGCCTCCCCCAGACCCTAGACACCCGACTCCTCCTCAGGCCGCCACTCGCGCCTTGGGGACTGGCCTCCCCGCCCTGTCCTCTGGCGCTCCGGAAGCCAGAGGCCCCGCGCAAGAGGGAAGAGAAACCCTCCCCCACCTCGGCCGCTCCGAAGTTTATCAACGCCCTAACCTTTGTCTCGAACCTCTGCCCCCGCAAGCCAGAGAGCTCCCTCGCTCCCCGTGGGAAGAGGCAAGACGCTGGCGTCCCAGGCTCACACCCCCTCCCCACTCCCACGCCACACCACCGTTTCGAGACCGAGCCCTGGACTGGACCCCCGGCCGGGAAGGAGAACTTGGCCGGGACGGTGGGGAGGGCGGGGGGAGCGTCACAGAGCGCGGAGAGAGCCAGGAGGGTAGTGGAACGGGAGAGGAAGGGCTAGCGGGTGAGGGGAGACTCACGCTGGACAGCGTCCAGGCCAAGCAGAGACAGAAGCACCAGCAGGGCCAAGGCCACGGGGCGAGACATCGCGAACACAGCTCGGTCCACAGCAGAAAAGCGCTCCCGACTCGGCGCGCCCACTTATATTCCACGCGCACCCCGCCAATCAGGGCCCGGCCAGCGGGGAGCGTCACCCGTCTCCAAGTGCGCCGCCCCTGGCCAGGTTAGAGAGGGGGACTTTCCTGTTTTCGGTTTCCTTTTCTTATAAAATCTCGTGATGCTTAGGAAGGCGGGCCTGGACCGAGTGGGTTTGCTGTCTGTAATTCGGTGCGCTCGGATCTGGAGTGCGCGCCGGAGCTTGGGGTTCCCGGCCCTCATCCTAGGATTTCAGGCTCAGAGCGCCTTCATCGGCGTCTTTGCTTTGCAAACTGGCCCCAGAGATGCTAAATGACTTGGTGCCCTCGCCTGTTAAGAGCCTAGGACTTGCGGTTTGCATTCGAGAAAACGGAAACCCAGAAAAAATTGAGAGCGTTGAAATGTGCCTGGCGGAACGAGGACTTCGGTGTATAACTATAACCCTGGAATATACTTCAGGGTTTCCCGATTCTGTGGGCAAGAAAAACGGTCCCAGGAACCTTAAGGCTACCTGAGGACAGTTCAGAAAACCACCCAGAGCAAATGAGGATCTTTCATGCTTCTTGAACTCCAGGAAAAAGTTTCTTTTTGGAATGTTCTGTCCTAGGAAGTTCCTCCCGTTGTTTAGGTAATTTTCTTTGTGCTGTCGATCTGTGGGGAAAAGCGACTACTGGCCGGCCGCGGTGCCTCAAGCCTGTAATTCCAGCACTTTGGGAGGCCGAGGCGAGAGAATTGTCTGAGTCCAGGGGTTTCAGACCAGCCTGGGCAACTTGGCGAGATCTCGTCTCTACAATAATGAAAAAAAAAAGAATGGAAAAGAAAAGCTACCACTGGTAGCAGAAGCAGTAACTGTTTTACTAGAGCTTTAGAATTTCCAGAGCCCTTCGAGTTGATCATTCCCTTAGAGTTACCACCCTAGAGTGGGCTTGCGGCATAGTAGGTACTTGGTATGAATGAATGCATGAATACATGAGTAAATTCTAGGAGGTAAGAAATACTCCATTCCTTTTATGGATAGGGAAAACAAAGGCTAAGACAGTAGGATTCAAACTCTGGCCTGATTCTGTCAGCATGCGTTAGACACTGGGAGACAAAAGGCTTGGCAATTTTAATGAGAGTTTGAACTTCATTTGCCGTGGGCCCAGACTAAGAACGTTAAGCACACTGACTCTAAGAGTGAGACAGTGTCAGGCAAACTCACTAAGAAAACCTACACTCTAAAGATACCATAAATAAGGCCGGGCACTGTGGCTCATCCTGTAATCCCAGCACTTTGGGAAACCGAGGCAAGAGGATTGCCTGAGCCCGGGGGTTCGAGACCAGTCTGGGCAACTTGGTGAGACCGCGTCTCTACAATAAATCAAAATATAAGCTGGGCCTGGTGGTGTGCGTCTGTAGTTCCTTTCAGCCACTTGGAAGGCTGAGGCGGAAGGATCGCCTGAGCCCAGCAGGTCGAGGCTGCAGTAGCCGTGTGAGCATGCCACCGCACTCCAGCCTGGGCTACAAAAGTGAGACTCCAACTCAAAAAAAAAAAAAAGGTACCATAAACAAAGTGCTGCCATGTTGTGGCTACTAAGTCACTGTAATGACTCAGTCTTTTCTGGGTGAAACAGTGAGAAGAGGAAGTAATAGCGTTAGTGTTGCCCTGTCCCATGGATACAGGGAGAGGAGGCAAAGATTTTGGAAATCACCAGGGTTTTCAGTTAAAAAGAGTGGCTGTACTTCCCCTAAGAAACATAACAAATACCTTCTGGGTTTCTTTTACTATTTTTAGACTTTTAATAATCCCTATTGTGGAGGCCTTGTCTAAACTAGAGAAAACAGAATACACTCCATTTGACCTAATGAAATAAGATAACGCACCCAGAGAGCCTCCCACAGTACCTAGCACATAGTAAGTGTCCTATAGTGTTTAATAAGCATATAATTATAATTATTTACCTAGTTTTTCTACCAGCCCCCTTTCTATAACTCTGAAATATAAGCATAATTGTTATGCATGAAGTTATGAGCTAAAACACTCCTGTTGTTTTTTTTTTCTAAACTCACTGAAGGCCCTTAAAGCCTGAAATGTGAATGTTGAATTTTACTTGAAAGCATTAGTGTTGAGTTGTACTAGAAGAGTACCTTAGGAGTATGGAAAGAGACAAGGCTGTTTTTTGCCTCTAGTTCCTTGTTTACTACATCACAGAGAAATACTAAATTTAAAATTCATTAAAGAGATTCTATTTCATTTTAAAAACTAATTTTAAAAGCAATGAAAGAAAACAGTGAAGACAGAGAAAAGGCTGCTTATCCATTTTCTTTTTCTTTTTCTTTTTTTTTAGTCAGAGGTCACTGTCATCCAGGCTGGAGTACAGTAGCACAATCAAAGCTCACTGCAGCTCCTGCCTCCTGGGCTTTGGTGATCCTCCTGCCTCAGTTTCCCAAGTAACTGGGACTTCAGGTACATGCCACTGCACCTGACTAATTTTTTGATTTTATATAGAGACAAGTCTCACTGCATTGCATAGGCTGGACTCAAACTTTTGGGCTCAAGCATTCCTCCCACCTCAGCCTCCCAAAGTTCTGAGATTCAGGCATGAGCCACCACACCTGGCCCACTTTTCCAGTTTTCTATGTGTGGGGGAACTCTTGTATTTTTCTTGGATTTACCATTTATGACATATTTTGAAATCAGAATGAAAACTAAATGAACTTTTTTTTTTTTTTGAGTTGGAGTCTCACTCTGTCGCCCAGACTGAAGTGCAGTGGCCGCTCCCGGCCAGCA